>NW_027639489.1:95000-178000 GCF_949606895.1 Notothenia rossii | reverse complement strand
GTCGATGACGGTAATAACAAGAGAAAAGCGGTATGCAGGGTCTGCAGTATAAAGATCAGTGACACAACCACCACAACATCCAACTTCATTCGTCACTACAAAAAAAACACAGAGAAAGGTGCGTGAATGTGTTGTGTTAGCTAGAAAGCTAACGTTAAGTTTAAGCTACATTAGACTTGGTTTCAAATTGATTAAGCATTGCAAAGAGAAGACAAAACGGTAAATGAACACTAGAACCCCCAAGCAATTCATTTTGACTAACCCTGATACTGATGGGATGTCAGCAGAGACAGAGAGAGAGAGAGAGAGAGGAAAAGAGATGCCTCGTTTATTTCCCCTGTGTTATTATCAGAAGTTACTGTATATTTTTGAATAATGTAGTTCTTCTACTTTTAGTAGTTTGTTTAAATGTTTTAATTATGTTGTTTTTGTTTGTAGAAGTGAATCATTCCTTGATTTATTGTCAAATGAATCTGAACTTTTTGATCTGTTATGATGATAAACTGAAGCTATTTCTAAATGAACCCAATTAAATGAGTTTTAAATTGTCCTACTTAGTTTATAAGGAAATGATGAAGAGGAGCAAATTAAATGATTTGAAAATGATATCTATGTAGGCGCTGACGCTGTTGGCGGTTCTAGTGTAAACAGACATTTAAATTAAATATGTGTAATGGCAAATGCCATATAGGATTTTCTTACCTTGAGTTCTGCCTTTTTGAACAGACTTTTTGAGTCCTAGCTATATTGTCTGCAGTTCTAGGGTTAATATGAATCTAATATGATTGTCATCGGTCTAAATTAGATTTCAAATGATTAACTGTGTATGTAATGAAGATCATAGTGTGGGTTTAATCCATTTTCATAACCTCTGTCTTTTAACTGATTTAAATGCAGAAACTGGGCCTATTCATCAGAATGTCGTATGATTTGACTTGACTTGCTTGACCTGAACAATGACTTGACTTGACTTGCTTGACTCTCACCACAGTGACTTGGGACTTGCTTGATATTTGTAGGTCAAGACTTGAGACTTGCTCATGACTTGCACATGTATGACTTACTCCCACCTCTGCTCTTTACTGATGATTAGCGCTTTCACTTTATTGTGCTTCAAAAGGAACCAATAAAAGCTCCTGTTGAAAGGATCCTTCATCGACAGAAGTGAAACAGCTGATAGTAAACATGCACCAGACCCACCTGCCCCCCCCCCCCCCCAAAGGCTGAGCCAAGTTAGCGCTTAAGAATTAATAAAGATTTATTTTACACTAAATCTACTTACATTCGGAAAAAGACAGCAGATATTTATTTTTGGAACTAAATAAACTACCCACCACGAACACTTGTATTGCCCTTATTTAAAATCATTAGGGTTTCAACGTTGTATAATGCGCTAAAAGCTGAATCCAGAGTGATTTTGCAACTCGGAAAGAGTTTAAGGGAAAGCTAAACTGTGCATGCTCTATGCACCATGTACGGGTGCTTTGTGACGTTTTGCTCTCAAGAGTGTCAGGCCATTTTGGCTTGTGCCACTGAGCAGTGACGTTTTTATATGTACAAAAGTGGTGGGGCACGAACAACTTAGATGTTTATATATAAGCTTCTGGTGCTTTTTTAAAAACTTTAAAAAAGTGTATATATAGATTTATAAAACGGACAAGTCAAATCAAGCAATCTGATTGGTTCTTAGCCGTGATATACTGAGCGTATACCACGGGTAGAATTGTAAGTTACTTTTCACAACAAGTCAGTATCCCTCCGCGCCTGAGAAAAACAGTATACAGTTGGGCTGAAAAGCAAACTGCCTGTAGTTTGCTTTTCAAACTGGAACAAGAAAGCAGCGGAGAAGTAACGGGGCTGAAACCCTCCTTTTTACGCAGCAGTCCAGACATAGACATCAAACGGCAAAACATATTCAGTGTGCAGTTCCTTTGGCATTAGGGCAGGGATATCTAGATACTTTCCAAGGTTTTCTTTCTTTCTTTCTTTCTTCTTCTTTATTTCGAACAGATTAAAAAATAACAAATAAAAAAAAATAACAAATGTGAAAAACAGAATACCGCATGTTAAAATACAGTATCCATCCACATTCATGGTAATATCTGTATATTCAAAACAAAAACAAAAAAATTCTTCATATTAATAATAATAATAAATCATGTGTCCGAAAGGGAGTAGGAGGAAGCAAATGCTTACGAATTTGCACCCCTTACTTTATCAAGGATTGTCCTTTAAAATCACTATGCAAGTTATTCCTACATAAATTTACATTTATACATACGTACATATACAATAATTTCTCATCTTCAATCACCTCTCTTCATTCTCATAGTTTTTCAAAAAAGTGTTTTGCGGTTACAAGCGACCGAGATGGGTTTTCTCCGCAGGGTAGCTGGTGTCTCCCTTAGGGATAAGGTGAGAAGTTCGGTCTTCCGGGAGGGACTCGGAGTTGAACCGCTCCTCCTTCGCGTCAAAAGGAGCCAGTTGAGGTGGTTCGGGCACCTAGTTAGGATGCCACCTGGGCGCCTTCCTAGGGAGGTGTTCCAGGCACGTCCAGCTGGGAAGAGACCAAGGGGTAGACCTAGAACCAGGTGGGGGGATTATATCTCTTCGCTGGCCTGGGAGCGCCTTGGGATCCCCCAGTCAGAGCTGGTTGATGTGGCCAGGGAAAAGAAAGTTTGGGGCTCTCTGCTGGAACTGCTACCTCCGCGACCCGACCACGGATAAGCGGGAGAAGATGGATGGATGAATGGATGTTTCTGTACATCCTTTTAAACTGAATTATGCTTGTGCTTTGTTTTAACTCCTGCTCCAAACCATTCCATAAAATCACACCACAGTTTGTTATACTCATACTTCTCAGAGTTGTTCTGACCTTGAGTTGTTTAAAATGTAGATTTCCTCTCAAATTATACCCACCCTCTCTGTCTACGAACAATGTTTTTAATTTCCAAGGAAGTAGATTATGTCTTGCTCTGTACATGATTTGTGCCGTTTTAAATATAACCAGATCAATGAACTTCAATATGTGTGACTTCAAAAATAATACATTAGTGTGTTCAAGATATCCAACATTATTGATAACTCTTATAGCCCTTTTTTGTAATGTGCTTAACGGCTGTAGGTTGGTTTTATACGTGTTTTCCCAAATCTCCACACAGTAAATCAGATTAGTGTGTTATATAGAGTATCCAATGAGTTATAGTCCAGAATGAATCTGGCTTTTCCCAATATTGCGATAGTTTTAGCCAGTTTTGCTTTTACATGAGTGATATGAGGTTTCCGGCTGATTTTGTGGTCGAAAACCACACCAAGGAACTTAATTTCATATACTCTTTCTATGTTTATGTTATCTAGTATTAATTGCACCTGTGGATTTGTTTTATGTTTTCCAAATAACATAATCTTTGTTTTGCTTATATTTAATGATAATTTGTTTGTGTCAAACCAATGTTTTACTTTAATCATTTCTGCTGTTATCACTTCCATTAGCTCTTTCAAATTGTCACCGGAACCAAAAATATTAGTGTCATCTGCAAATAAAATAAATGTCAATATATTTGATACTCTGCAAATGTCGTTGATGTATATTATGAACAGCTTTGGACCCAACACGGACCCCTGAGGTACTCCACAAGTTATGTTCATGTATTCTGATTTATGTTCACCAATTTCAACAAATTGTTGTCTGTTGCTTAAATAATCTCTCACCCAGTTTAATCCCACCCCTTCCAGTTTGATCAGTAAAATATTGTGATCTATGGTATCAAATGCTTTTTGTAAGTCTATAAATATTCCCACTGCTTGTTTTTTATTGTCCATGCAGTTTGCTATTTCCTCACTTAATTCCATTAGTGCCATAGATGTTGATCTATCTTTCCTGAATCCATATTGACTGTCGTCCAAAAGCTGATGTGTTTCCATGAAACTGTCAAGTCTTTTTGTAAAAAGCTTTTCAAGGATCTTGCAAAACTGAGAGAGCAATGAAACAGGCCTGTAATTTGTGTAATGGTGTTTATCCCCAGTTTTATATAATGGTATAACTTTTGCTATTTTCATTTTATTTGGGAATTTACCAGATTGAAAAGACAAGTTAAAAAGATGAGTCAATGGTTCTGCAATTTCTTCAATAATGTTTTTTAGTATAATCATATCAATATTATTCCAATTGGTCGAGGATTGGCTTTTACATTTTCGCACAGTATCTATGATTGATGGTTTGACATAATGAATTGTGCTACTTTTAAAGGAAGCAACGATGTTTTCAAATGTGTAATCAAAGAGGTCCGCAAAAACGCTATCGACCAATCAGATTGCTTGATTTGAATTATAAATATATTAAAATTTCTGCGGGTCTTGAAACAAAGCAGAGAAATTATAACCGTTAGTGGCCAGAGGTGCGAAAGCTCTCTCCAGAGCTACTGGAAGCCGAATCTCGGGGACCGGAGAAAGTGGAGCAATATTCTCGCCACGCCAAGCAACAGCCTAGAACAACCTCAACCTAAGTAACCACGTAAGCCATTCTACTGATGCTTGACAGCTTTTCAGTGGCTCCACAATAAACGGCAACATAGAAAAATGAATGTAAATGAATAGCCAAATAATGGATCAACGCTCTCTGTCTAATGTGTTCGCTTGCTGTTAGTGTTGTTGCATAGCAACCACCTCACACTATGTTTCGTGCAGAAGGCAACGGAGGGACTATTTTATTTTGAACATCATTATTTACTAATAAAAACTATTTAAATTAGAGTGTGTATTTTTCTTTCATATTGCCACACTTGGTAACCGTTTTATAAAAGCAATAGCTCACTTCAGGCCATGATATACAGTTGCAATACAATGTGAACCCTTTGGAACTACCTGGATTTCTGCATAAATTGGTCATAAAATGTGTTCTGATCTTCATCTAAGTCACAACAATAGACCAACACAGTCTGCTTAAGCTAAAACCACACAAACAATTATATGTTTTTATGTTTTTATTGAACACACCATGTAAACATTCACAGTGCAGGGTGGAAAAAGTATGTGAACCCTTGGATTTAATAACCGGTTGACCCTCCTTTGGCAGCAATAACCTCAACCAAACATTTCCTATAGTTGCATATCAGACCTGCACAACGGTCAGGAGGAATTTTGGATCATTCCTCTTTACAAAACTGTTCCAGTTCAGCAATATTCTTGGGATGTCTGGTGTGAATCGCTCTCTTGAGGTCATGCCACAGCATCTCAATTGGGTTGAGGTCAGGACTCTGACTGGGCCACTCCAGAAGGCGTATTTTCTTCTGTTGAAGCCATTCTGTTGTTGATTTACTTCTGTGCTTTGGGTCGTTGTCCTGTTGCATCACCCATCTTCCGTTGAGCTTCAATTGGTGGACAGATGGCCTTAAGTTCTCCAGCAAAATGTCTTGATAAACTTGAGAATTCATTTTTCAGTTGATGATGACAATCTGTCCAGGCCCTGAGGCAGCAAAGCAGCCCCAAACCATGATGCTCTCTCCACCATACTTCACAGTTGGGATGAGGTTTTGATGTTGGTGTGCTGTGCCTTTTTTTCTCCACACAGCTAGCTGTTATATAATGAGCATATACCACGGCCTGTCGTGACCTATTGCTTAAATATATATTATGTATATATAAATAAATATGAGCACACATTGTCTCACAAGCAAAAAAAACCTCCTTAAAACAACAGTCAAGTGTACAGTCCACTGTCCATATAAAGACCCAGATACCTCAACAGGCCATATCCAAATCTGTATTCCAAAGTTTTCGAGCAAGGAACACCAACATGTTTGCATTGTCGTGCAAATGCATCTTTGATTGTAAACTGTCGGGAAGGTGGGGGCTCTCCATCTCCAGCTGCCGTGTTGCTACCAGCTGGGAACACGGAATGGGGTGGTTGTGTTTCAGGTGCAGTTTAAGGTTGGTCGTATTGCTAGCTTTTGTTGCTACCTTTTTAAAACAAATGTGACATACCGGCTCATTCAAGTCCGTAGGTTCGCCTCGTTGATTTGGCTTAAATCCCAAATATTCCCACACCGGAGATGGAGTTAGGCTTTGCAACCAATTCCACTTAACTTCAAATTCCCCTCGAGTAAGTCACACGTTGTCTCCTGCTTGTCTCTATATTAATCATTTGGCTGCTACACTGTTGCATGCGGAGTTCTCATTCATAACACTCTGTTCGATGTCTCACTATGGGATGCGCCTCCTCGCGTATGCAAACAGAAGCATCAATCTCATTACGCCAATCCTGATTGGCTGGTGATCTTGACGTCTACGTCAGGGAATCCACCCACCCTATAAGTAGCTTGCGCTACGACGCAGCGTCCTTCAAACACCTCTTCTCGCTTCAGAGCACATCTCGAATTATCAGTAGCCGGGCTAGCTTACAGACTGAACCCAAAGCTAACATTCGGTCGACGGGCGCTTGCCGGTTACTTTTTTGCTTTGCAAGAAGACTGAACAATATTAACACACCAGTTAATATTGTAATCTGCCTCGCCGTTTCTCTCTTTCGAAATTACGGTAAGGTTTGATTTTTTCTTCAAGCTAGTAACATACCTGTTGCTAGCTTTTCTTCCCTCCACACCGACACCACGGTAGCGAGGACGTTCTCTTTTCTCTCTCACACCAGAGGAGACGGAGATAAAAACAAAAGGTATTAACACACCAGTTAATATTCTTTAAAGAATCAAATCTACGCCGTCGCTTTTTCCTTTCAGATTAACGACAAGTTTGGATTTTTTTCTCAGTAACGTACCTGTTACTAGCGTGTCCACTCCACGCCGACACCCCGGCGAACAAAAATGGACCCTTCTCTCCCTCACACCAGAGGAGTCAGGGACTCGGAGGCTCCGCTATGCGGCTGCAGGTTTAAGATCTCAGGCACAGACTCACACCAGGTCTGCTCGTCCTGCCTCGGGCTGGAACACGCCCAGGAGGCTATCGATAACCCCGGCTCGTGCGGGCATTGTGCCCGCTTCGCCATTAAGAGCCTCCGCCGATGGCTAGCACGCCAAGCTAGCTTGTCGGGAAAGGACCCCCTCATGTCCGCTGTTTTGCCGGCCGGCAATCAAGACATGGTGGTGTCCGCCGCAGAGATTGAGCCCCGCGCTGTGTCAGGCTGGGGCTCAATAACAGCGGCAGCCGCTGAACCAGAGCCCCGCGCCGTGTCAGGCTGAGGTCCGGTGGCGGCAAGAGCCGTGAGAGTGGAGCCCCGTGCTGTGTCAAGCTGGGGCTCCCAACTGGACCTCACCATGGTTCCACCTGCGGAGGATGTCCTGGAGTTGGACTATATGGAGGAAGAAGAGGATGCCTCTGAGTTACTCCTGTCCGACTCGGATGAGCACGAGGATGACATCTTTGTTTCATCGGCTCAGGCTGCAAAGCCGGGAGCGATGTCCGCTCTCCCGGGCGAAAGCACACCAGCTTCGCCCTGCCTAAGTATGGACTTGCAGGCCGTTCGTCAACGCGCTGCGTCCAGGCAGACATCCCATGGCCTGAAGTGGCCAAGGAGACCTCCAGATCTCGCTACGAGGGGAAGCAATTGCCTCAAGCAGCGAGGACGAAGAGGCAGCTTCTTCCAGTCTTTCCGGAGATGCTGGACGAGGTGTCGGTCTCGTGGAGAGACCGCCCTTTCAGCAACAAGGCCCCAATCCAGGGTGCCTCCTCCCTGGACTGTGACGGTATGGAGAGGCTCGGCCTGCTCCGCATGCCGCCCATGGAACCGCTGGTGGCAGCCCACCTCCAACCGAGGCTGGCTTCGACACCGAGCAGGAACCCCACGTTACCGGCAAAGGCAGACCGTTTTCAGTCAGCGATGACAGAACGGGCCTATAAAGCCGCAGCTTTGTCCGCCAGGGCACACAACGTCTCCTCGCTGCTGACCGCCTACCAGGCGGAGCTCTGCGAAGACTTGTCGAGCAAACCTGAGTAGGGCTGTAGCGATACAATAATCTCACGATACGATACACGATATTGAGCTCACGATACGATATATATCACGATATTCAGCCAACGATACGATTCGATACGATTCGATATAATTCGATACACTTACATCATTTTCTGAAAGATTTTAAAGGGACAGTGTGATTTTGGGGACATCTTGTGAGTGTTCCATTGACTTGGATTTAATTAATTCAACTGAAAACTGAAAGCATCAATTATACAATATATGGCTCTGATTAGACAGAGTCTACAGCTTGCAAATGCTGGACAAAATGACTCAAAAGATGTGGTGAGAACATTTGTTTCATTTATTGAAACAGTGCCAACTGTAGCTTACAAGCCTTTGAAACGTAAGTACATAAAGTGCAGTATCACAATGGACAATGGAGAATTAAAAGGTGCAGCAGGTGGCCTGTTCTGAACAGATTCTTTTACAGCATTTTTAGCTTAACACAGAATATGAGGTAGCCAATAATTCAAGTCACTAAGAACAACATTTAATGTAAAATGTAACTGCCAATAATTCAAGTCCAAAGGAGTAACATTTAAGCCAAAAACACTAAACAGAAAGGCTCCTCTCTACATAACTGTATCTACATTCTCTTCAGATTTTTGTTCAGGAATATAATCTGATCAACGTGGTCTGGGAGAAGTGCACTTCTCTGAGCAGTGACGATGGCCCATTCCCAAACCGCCCCCTACACCCTACCCCTCCGTTTGCACGTTCACGCGGAGGGTCCGCCTACGAGTGTGGAGCGGTGTGGAGGGGGAGTGGGCTATCAAGCCGTCAAACAGCGAGTCTGCTGACTTGAGACCGGTCTCTACCTGACCGTAGTCGCGCTGTGTGTGTCCGCTGCTGTCAAGCTGTTAACAAGTAGTTCCAGCAAACATCCACTGATAAACTGCGATGTTAACAACCTCATGATAACCTCATATGTTTTAACTTAGGATCATACCTGTGTTTAGTCTAGAAAAAGGTAAATGTGTGCATTTTATTATAAAGTTGTGTATATTTACAGACCGTTGCAAAAACTAAGAAGCTTATAAACATCAGGTTTAAAACTAAAAGAGCTTTGAAACACAATGAAAGATGTTTGGAGTTTTATTTGAGTTATTAATTTAAACTTTTTGTCTAAGAGATAATGATTTGAAACCGTTGTTACATACAGTTACGTTATTTCCTGTTTCTGCCGGAGAGAGGGGAGGCCGTCCCAAAGCTTGCTGCTGTATTTACTCCCTCCATCTGACAGGAGGGAGCCTCGTTGAGCTGCGAGTGTGGCTACAGACGGAGTTCACTCCGTCGAGGGAGTGGTTTGGGATTGGTCCGATTTCTCCGGCGGTAGAGAAGACCCTCTCCAGTGTGGTTAATGTTTGCCGACATTCTCCTGAACGGCTTCGCACTCACTGCGAGAAGAAGACACCGGGTTCTGTGTATCTAGAAATGCTCTACAGCGACACTAGCGGCTCGGCTGGCTGACGTAATCGCTCTTTATGCAAATCGAACGGGGGGCAATGGGCAGCGAGCGGATTGCCAGGCGGAACACGGGGGATTTGAATGGGAGTTGAGTATCGATGTATCGATACCCGCGACTGAAATATCGATACTTTCTCGGGAAACAAAATATCGATATATATCGCAGGATCCATTAAATTGCACAGCCCTAAACCTGAGCCTGCCGTGTGGGACGAGATTGCAGCGATCACGGACATTTGCCTCTGTGTGCAGCGCTGTGCAGTCCAAGCCACGGGCAAAGCACTGGGAATTATGGTGGTACAGGAGAGAGCCAGGTGGCTCAACCTGACGAACCTTCCAGACCGGGAAAAAGAGGATGTTCTGGACATGCTTATTGTTCCTGAGGGCATATTTGGCTCCGCTCTAGCTTCGATGCAGCTGAGATGCGAATCAAAAAAGAAGGAAGACGAGGCTCTCCAGCTCTGTCTCCCCCGAAGGGTCCAGCCGCCACCTTCAACGGTCCCGCGGCAGGCCTTCACTCAAGCTGCCTCACGTCCTGCCCGGTTCAAGATACCGAAGCAGCAGAGACCACAGCCCGTCCCTGGTCCCCAGCCCAGGCACGAGGCGAGGATGAGCTGGCCAAGAAGATCTCCGGTTCCGGCAGCTGCCGCTCAGGCACAGCCGACCCAGGATTTCAGCCACCAGGCGAGGAAGAAGAAGCGGGCGGCCTGACAGCCTCCTCTCCTCGACGAGAGAGCTGGAAGTTCCCTGTTCCCCAGCTCCAGAACACGTTCCAGTGTTAGATGCTCATGTGTTTTCGGGGTGCCATCATGCCCCCATCTTCCCGCCGCCTCGAGTGATGCCAGAACGTCATCCTCAAGTTCGCGCCATAAGGGAAATGGACTTAACATCAAAGACAGCAAGTTCCGCTGCCTGTTTAAGTCACACAAACACATGTCATCATTATTGTTCCCTAATAAATCATTTTCCACTGTCGTTTCCAAGCTTGAAGCCAAGGGCGCAGTCAATAAAAATTAAAAGAAAAACAATAAACAGTCTGTCGTCTACCCCTCTTTTAAGAGCGGCTACGGCCTCTCTCAAAAGGCGGACATTAGACGGGATTGTGAAGGCACCACCACCACGCGCATGCGCAGTGTCGGCCGGGGTTGTCAACCTGGGGTACCACCGTGTTCAGACACTAGAGGGCCCCATAACACAACAAATAAAGACACAGAGGGCAGACGACAGAGATGTGACATCTCCGCTCGCTTTAAGAAGCGAAAAGTGGAAGATGCTCACAGATTCTGCTTGGGTTTTCAAGACAGTAACACGGGGCTACAGGCTCCAATTCGCTGTCACCCCCCCTCGCTTCTCTGGCATTCTGTATTCACAAGCCCGTGGAGAGTCGGCCCATATTCTGGAGCAAGAGATTTTCTCGCTACTAGAAAAGAAGGCTATATCGATAATACCCGCCAAACAGAGTCAGAGCGGCTTTTATTCCAAGTATTTCCTCGTTCCCAAACGGGGAGGGAACGGAATTCGGCCTATACTAGATTTGAGAGCTCTGAACAAATATCTCAAAAGATAAAAATTCAGAATGCTCACTCACACGTCTCTGTCGCGTCTCGTGCGCCAGAACGACTGGTTCACATCAGTCGACCTGCAAGATGCGTATTTCCACATCCCAGTATATTACCCACACAGGAAATATCTGAGGTTCGCCTTTCAGGGTGTCTGTTACGAGTACAGAGTCCTTCCCTTCGGTGTGTCTCTCAGCCCGCGAGTGTTTGTACGGTGTACGGAAGCCGTGATAGCCCTGTTAAGACAACAGGGTATTCGCTTGGCAACTTATCAGAACGACTGGCTGCTTCTCGCAGAGTCGGAGCAAGAGGCTATTACGCAGACGAATGTCCTCGTAAAACACCTGCTCTATCTGGGTTTCGTAATAAACACAGAAAAGAGCATGTTGTCCCCAGCCCAGACTGTACTCTTCCTGGGACTACGCCTGAATTCGGTGCCTTTTACAGCCCGCCTGTCAGCAGAAAGAGTGAAAGCCTTCAGAGCTTGCCTCGCTCATTTCCGGCTATGCAAATATGTTCTCTTCAGATCATGTCTGCGGTTACTGGGGCTCATGGCGTAAGCCATCCTGGTGATACGACTGGGACACTTACACATGAGGGAGTTTCAGCGCTGGGTTGCTGCCCTCAAACTGGACCCCGCGCGTCAAGAAGCTGACATGAAACCCCTGTCACTGAAGACAGTGCTGTTACTGGCTCTGGCATCTGTCAAGCGAGTCAGTGATATTCATGCGCTCTCTGTACATCTTTCATGCACTCAGTTTGCCCCGGGGCAAACGACAGTGTTGCTGAAGCCCAACCCTGCCTTTGTTCCTAAGGTGGTTGGCTCATGTACCCCCATTGACATTCCGGCATTTCCTCCACCGCTGTGTTCCTCTGAGGAACAGCGGCCGAATTTGCTGTGTCCAGTTTGTGCTTTACGCACCTATATGGACAGGTCAAAAGAGTTTAGTTGCAATGACCAACTCTTTATATCCTGGGCTAACCCTCAGAAGGGCAAGCCCGTTACCAGGCAACGGCTCTCCCACTGGATTGTGGAAGCGATTGCTCTGGCTTATACGAGTCAGGGTTTGCAGGCACCAACAGGCCTGCGTGCTCATTCTACTCGTGGACTGGCTACATCCTGGGCTTTGTACAAGGGTGTTTCCATCCAAGACATTTGTGCAGCAGCGAGCTGGTCCTCACCACTCACTTTTGTCCGCTTTTACAGGCTAGATGTCTCTGCTCCAAGTGTGGCCCGCGCAGTGCTGGGCCCTGTGTTGAGACAGGGTTCTACCTGTTAAGTTCTGGTTGTTTTGGTGATTTTCGAGATAAGCATGTCTAGCAATACGGGAGTTTCAATATCCCATAGTGATACATCGAACGGAGTGTTATGAATGAGAACTATAGATTACTTACGCAACCCCAGTTCTCAGAGTAACATGAAGTGAGATGTCTCACCAGATGGCCCTTCTTGCTAAGGCGAAGCGAGAAGAGGTGCTTATTTTGAATGACGCTGCGTCGTAGCGCAAGCTACTTATAGGGTGGGTGGATTCCCTGACGTAGACGTCAAGATCACCAGCCAATCAGGATTAGCGTAATGAGATTGATGCTTCTGTTTGCATACGCGTTGAGGCGCATCCAATAGTGAGACATCTCACTTCATGTTACTCTGAGAACTGGGGTTACGTAAGTAACCTATAGTTTCGAGTCCATTTTTATTTATCGGACGATAAGTCAATTTATTGATTATCGCGACAGGCAAACCATCACAAAGCAATACTTAAATACAAAGCAATGCTTCAGCATTAAAACACCAGACTGTAAATATAAGGAAAACAAAGACATTCATCACTGAGGTAACAATATCAATCGATCCAGCAGAGCAATAGCCTATAGGCAAAACACAGAAGATCCATAAAAGATATGACATCAAATGAACTTACCAAAGCTGAAGTAGATGGTCAACTTCATTAATTTTCTTTCCGTTTTACTGATTTTAATGGCTATACGCTGCTCTCTCTCGTCTCCTCTTCACAACTACACTTTTCATGGCACACATACTTACAGCCAATCAGCTCTGAATTATGAGATGAAGTTTTGGAGGGGTTGCCGCACACATTGAATACAAAAAGACTGAGCATGCGCAGCGTAGTTTTTATAATACCTATTCATTTTGACAGTGAGAGAGGGGGGCAGATCGGGGCTTGCCCCACATCGCACAACCCGGCTCAATAGGTACACTGTAGACACTAATTACAAGAACGCAGACTAAAGGCCCAGATACACCGGCCATTCACCTGAGAAGTCGCCGACGCCGACACAGACTGTTGCGTCGCCGGACTCTCCTGCGTATTTGCCGACTTCGCGCACTGGAACACACCGCAAATCCGAGCCGAGCACGTATGCGTGAGTGGCAATAACTCTCCTTACCAGCAGGCGGCGGTAGTGTGTATTCATCATTCAAAAGAGGCAACAATCGGAACAACCGGAAGACAGAGAAGAAGAACAGACTCCGTGATATAAACAAACAACAAATTGCGTTTTTCTTTCCATTTTCACTCTCGTCCATTGAAAACCTGAACGAACAGGAGCTCTATAAACCGATGAGGTGAAATAGCCGTCCGTGTGTGTTCCATCTTCCATTTTAAATCATTTGTTTACCTCCCTCACTTCCGTTAACGCTTCTCATGCACTGATTCGCTAGCTGAACAGCCAATCAGTGTTATCCCTTTGTCCGACTTCCGGTGGTGTTCCCGACGCCGATTCAACATGTTGAATCGGCAAGAAAAGGCATCAGGTCGGCAGAAAAGACCCGACGGTGCGGCGCACACCACTCCGAATAGGGCGTGACCACGCTCATGTTCGGCCCGACTCCCATTTACTGCCGATTTCGGGCCGGTGTATCTGGGCCTTAAAACAGCAATGTAGAGACAAATCTGACGACTAAATATGATATTAAAATATAGTTTAACATATATTTTAACACATAGTTTTGGAATTATTATTTGAATTAATTTCTGCTGACAGTAGGTGGGGCTGTGCCACTGCTCATGGGAATGAACGGGGACTGCCTCCGACGCTGTATCCAGTTCTGTTAATACATCCATGAAGGGAAAAAGTTATTTTGGGCCCAATGACGTCACAAACTGACACGGAACTTGTTTGAACCCCGTTAACTTCTGCCTCACTTCCTGGGGCTTCACCTGTGACGCCTACGGTAACTAAATGTCTAATGAAAGCATGGGCGTAGGAAGCATCCTGCATGTGGGGGAGACATTTTTAACCGGGGGGGGGGGGGGGGATTTGGGGATCCACCCTCACGGAAAAAAAAAATAGATTTCCAGTATTCTGGTGCATTTTAACAGGTGGTTTGATACTTTTATGTGGCTAAACTAGCATGAGGAAAATGATGGGTACATTTTGTAATTTCATCCAGTAGTAAAGAAAGGAAAAATATTTTATTATTAATTCAGAGCCGTCTTTGAATTAATAAAAAGCAGTTTAAATGCCAATTTGTTGTACATTTATATACAACAATAAATATTTGAGTGCATTGAGAGATATTATTGTGGAGAGTCATTTATATATAAATCGCAAAATACATTTGTGAATGCTTCTGTGAGCATTTATTAATATTGAGACTGATCTGACTCCATACAGATGTTAAGTTCACCTAGGAATGGTATCATTGACTTAAATGTTCAAATAAATGTTGCTCTTCTGTCTATACTGGCAATATGATGCCCCTTGACTGAAATGTTTCCTGTTCAATATCCCCACTGATTTCCTTAAAATTCTGGGATGAGAGTCCGCATCACAATTGACTCTAAACTGTCATTTCCCTTTCATCACTGACCTCAGCAATGGACCTCTCTCCACTGTCCCTGTGTTCTGCCTCTGACTCACTCTCAAGCGCCTAGAGGTCAAGAGAGGTGCTGAAGTGATCATTATTTATTGAGCAGTATACTCTTTCACATTGAACCATAACAAGTCATACTGAATGTAAATACAACTGACTCTAAAGTAAGTCCCAGTCTGTGACATTGGACATTTTGAAGACTCAAAGTTCCAAGCAGTAGGTAGAATATTAGCTGTCTATGTAATGTGAATAGAAAATAAATAGTTAACTGAATACTGGGATAGATATTGCATAAGCACTCGGTAAAACATAAACACACACAAAAGGCTTCTGAATGATAAGAAGTATAATTAAAACATAATGCACATTACCATTTTGAGAGAGAGTACCGAAGTTAAAGAACTCAGAAAATAATCTCTTATCGAACTGAGGCTCCGGTAAAACACACTGACTGCGTCTCTACATGGACATCATGGTTTTTACATGAGCACAGAGAGATCGGGTTATTCATGTTCCTTGTTTACATGATAAATACTAGTAACTAGGGATGCCAGTGATTATTCGATTATTCGAATATTTGTTACAGCCTCCATAATCGAATATTATTTTTAAAAATCAATTTTATTTATATATTTTTTGTATTATTATTTATGTTTATTTATTTTTTGTTCTGGCTTAGTTTCAACCAAAATATAGACTAATGCTAATAATAGTAATAGTATTAATAATTGTAAATGGCCATTGGTCACACCACCAGTTTGTTTTACTGTAAACTTGGAGGAAGCCTGCGTGCAGAGCAGACTGCTGCTGCAGCACGCTACACACCGACCCCGCCCCCACCCCCCCTCTCCCTCACACGTGCGAATAAAGATGAACAAAGCGGCAGGTAAAAAGAGTTCCTCCTCGTGGAACTACTTTGAACTTACAAGTCCAAAGGAAGATAAATGAAACAAACAACGGAGTTCCTTTTGTCTGACTTCTTTTTTCTTTCTCTCCCGCGAGGGGGGGGGGGGGGGTGGGGGCTGACGAATAATCGATTTTGATCATGGCAACCCTACTAGTAACCTGGCAGTTCGATGCCTTTTCTCATCTAAACTATTCAGTATTTGTCTCTCTCTATCATGACATAAAGACGAAACTCCTCTCAAGAAGTGAGACGCTTTTGCCACCTCCATAACTGTTAATTGATTAACTGCTACCAGCTGATGACTTACTTTCCTCTTCTTTGAAAAAAATGTTCTTATGTCCATGTTGTCTGGGGGAGAAAACATATCAAACCAAGAGATCGTCAGCTTTGATTTTCGCTGTATTAACAATGTCCTGAACATTTGGTGTGTGTGCCTTACCTCCGCTACCGGCATCGCTTCATACAACAGATCTGAGCTGTCCAACTATGACAACACTCCTTGAACATGCGCGGCGCGCTATGGGAGAATCTGCCTTGGTACAAAGTAGCAGTGAAAACATGGTACGGAGTTTCATTGATTTGGGCATTCTCTCAATAAGCAAGTGGAATGGATTTGATAGTGAAGTACTGACACAGCGCTCTACAAAGTGCGGCGAGTGGATAGACCGATTCACAGACTTTCCACATGGTAAAAGTGGGGGGGTCTAAACTAATCATTTCAAAAAGTGGAGGGGACTTTTCCCACCCTCATATAATGGCTGCATGAACGAAAGATTGATCGGTAAACAGTGAAACTCAGTTTAGTAATCTTTATAGCAGCTACATGAAAGCCCAGACTCACTCCATCTGCAATCTTTCTCCATAGTTTGAAACACAGTTGGCTCCTGGTGAGATCCTAGTGATAGCTCAACTAAATTCAAGCTGCCTGACATGTGACGCTGGATTTCCTTAAAGGCTCTTTGGGCGTTCTATTAAAAAAGGGGGGGATAAGGGCATCATTCTAGATAGATTGTTTGCCGCCTATTTCTGTCTTAGAATACTAAGAAAATATCACGGCATGAGACTACTAACTAGTTGCTGACAATAAGAGAGGAATGCTGGAAGAAATGTTCTTATCACGCCTGATGGACATGACAATTCACAAAGAGACATCCAGTCCCAACACACACACCTTCAAGAGCAGGACTTTAGTGCTGTAATTATTGAAGGGGGGCTCATTTTCAAAAATGTTCAGTGTTTTTGTTAATTATCAAAGACAGTCTCATTGAAAGTGTTCAAAAGTGTCATGATTTTAGTT
This sequence comes from Notothenia rossii, assembly GCF_949606895.1. Taxonomy (NCBI): domain Eukaryota; kingdom Metazoa; phylum Chordata; class Actinopteri; order Perciformes; family Nototheniidae; genus Notothenia; species Notothenia rossii. The sequence goes on along the minus strand of NW_027639489.1, from coordinate 160,966 downwards.
TTGTGTGTTTAGGTCTCCGTCTTATTTAGAAATTCTGTTCTCCCTGTGTCTGGTCTTCCTTCCTGTGTGTGCCCTCCTGTGTCTGATTGTCTGATTGTCTCATTGTTTTCACCTGTTGCACCCCCCTGTGTTTCTGCCTCCCCTCCCCAGCTGTGTCTTGTCCTGTTATTACCCTTCTGTGTATTTAATCTTATCTTCCCTTGTGCGCTTTGTTCGGTCGTCGTCTTTCTCTTCCATGTTTCCTGCCTGTTTCAGTGTCTTGTGCTCCCCGGTTTGCTAATGTTACGTTGTTTCTTGTTTATCTTTCTAATCGGCTTTTTTGATTAAAGCTCGCTTTTTGTTACTAGACCTTTTGTCTTTTTACTGCATTTGGGTCCTGCCTTACCCAAACATCCTGACAGAAAGAAGGACAACTTTCAGATGGTGGTCCACTATCTCAGGAGTCTCCAACCTTTTTTAGGATGAGAGCTACTCTCAAAAAATAAAACAAGTCATTATTATTATTATATATAATAATGTTAAAATGTGCTAAATATATACACTGCAAAAAAAGAAAAGAAAGAGGAGTAAAAGTAGCTCATGACTTGTTTTATTTTTAGCACACAAAGGTTGAAGGTAAGCATATATGCTTACCTTCAACCTTTGTGTGCTGTTCTGGTCTGTGGGACCCGTTTTCAGTGTTTACTAAAAGAAAATGTATGCAATTTAATTATTTGAACCTGCTTTATTTGGGGGTGGACCTCACATCCTCTCGAGGGGTCCGGGGGCATGCATCCCCGGGAAGATATGTTTTTTAAATGTTGAAGTGAAATGCATCAATCTGGTGCACTTTGAGCACAAAATGAATTCATGGATACAGCTCTCAACACTCATATAAAAGGGAGCTGTATACTTTTCAATAATCCAAACATCTTTAGAATATGATCACAACCAATAACAAATCATTTAAACTTGTTTATTCTTATCTTATGTTACCTAGTTAGCATTCTTTCTTTTTATGTATGCATATTTACTAATCACTCCCCTTTTTAACTTTTTTTTTTTTTTAACTGTCCTATAGTACACATTGGAATGATTTCTTACTTTATTTTTTACAACTAGGATATATTAAATAGATAGGTGTGCTCTATCTCGCTCTCTCTCAGTCTCGCTCGCTCAGTCACAGAGGCTGTGTGCTCCTCCGTGGGGATGCCGGGTTGCGTTAAAAAATTATAATAAACATATTTATAAAGTGGGGGGACACATACAGGATTTCGAAAAGCGGGGGGTACATGTCCCCCAGGGGCGGCGGGTACTGTAGGCTAGGGAAGGCTAAGCCTTCCCAAATATTTGTGTCACTGCATCCTGGTAAAATAAAAATATAATGTATAATGTTTGTGTCTTTGACATTAGCGCTGCTATGCAGCCATCTGTGCCCTGTACTACGAAGCCAGTTCAACATACCCTGGATATGTTTGAGTTATCTTAACTAACCCTAACAAACGAGATCTCGCTATGCGGTCCTACGACGCTGGTTATCAACTCAGTAAATCAAGCCAGGGTTTCTCTCTCCAGCTGAGAGCGCGTTCACGTGAAAGGGTTAGCAACATTTGACCAATCACAAACGGGGACAAGTGTACTGACAGCGCAGCGTCATACTTCATTAATGAAAACTAAACTAATATTAGACAAATATGAACTTTAAACATCCATGACTTGAACATATAATCCAGGATACAAGCCACATAGTTGCAACTGCAAGGTAAATTACATGTCATGTAAACTTTTCACCTCAAACAACAGTTACATTCTGAAAAAGGTGTACAAAAAAATAACCTAAAACCCCAACATGTATAAGAAAGTCACAAAAATGTGAGAGAAAAAAAATGATAGTAAGTGAAAAACATCTGACAAATGCAAGCTGTCTCTCCTTTGAGTTGTGATTGAAAATACTTAGTACATTATTATTATTATTATTATTATTATTAGTATTATTATTAGTATTATTAATCAGTCACTCTGTAGTCCTTGTGCGTTTATTGGGGTCAAATTGCATCTCTTTGTGGTTGCTGTGAGTCTCCTTTTAGTCATGCGTGAATATGAAAAGTCATGCTAATTATCCAGATGCATAATAATACCATTGCTTACTGCTGCTAATGATGAAGCATTGTTACATTAGTGAAATACTAAGCGGAGGAAATGTAGTATTCAGCATATCTGACGGGGAATATAATGTAATCAGAGCTATTCCCCCAAAACATGGAAAAAAAAAAAAATATATATATATATACAAATATATATAAAAAGTCTATACATATATCAGAAGAAATGTAAATTAATTTATAGCAAATGTGTGAAAAAGGAACGAATATCTGTCACTGTAGTCATTTTACGTCTCTTCTTTGCATCTCTTTGTGGTTGCTTTGAGTCTCCTTTTAGACATGTATGAATATGAAGAGTCAGATGCGTAATAATACCATTGCTAACTGCTGCTGCTGATGAATCAGGGATTTTAGTATTCTTATATCTTACAGGGGATGAGGGGGGGAGTTGTCTTTTTAATTAAAAGTGGATTTATTCTTTTTTACTGATGGAGTCTGACAGCAAGTAAACACGGAGCTGCTGAGTTTGCATTAACATAATATAAAAACAGGGACAGGTCAGGAACCAGGAAACATACAGATAATAAAAACGATATAAACAGACTAATGCACGATGGGGTTAGGCCCACCTTCATAATGCATTAATCATATTCCAGTCCCTGATTGATCAGTGTCTGTGGCAGTGATGCTGTTGTGTAATGAACAACTCCATCACCTTTGTGTCCATGCCAGCCCACAGACTTGACACTGAATACATGTTAAATGTGTGATGGTAAACAGTGTTACCATGACGACAGTTCACCATAATAACCCTGTAAGGACTATCCTCCCTGTCCTCTGTGACACTGGTCCCTGCTGTCAGGGACACGCCGCTATGCATGACGGTACTGCTACAGTGCTACATCTCTCTCATATGTGCAGCTGTTCCCTACACAGCGGGCACCATCCCAGGCGGTGTGAGTGTGTGAGGCTCGGTGTGTGTGAGGCTCGGTGTGTGTGACAGCGGCCCGGGCATCTCCCTCTCTTACCATGGCCTCCATCGACTCCCAGCTCTTGGTTTCGGATCCCGACAGTAGGAAATTTTTGGAATTTCCTCTGAAATTCACCTTCAGGTTGATATAGAAGTCCATGTCTGCACCTTACCGCATATTACTCACGACGACACGGCCCAACTGAGGCTGCTCGGGGTAATCTCGCCCTGTCCGCTCCACCGTGACTGATCCGACGGGGGGTGAGGCGTATTCTGTGTTTACATTAGTGTCCCGGCCACGCCCACCCTGCGTCATGTGCCCGGAACTCAGAGCGACACTTTCTATGTGGAGCTTATTTATTTTGTATTAAAGAAAATGTAGGCTAATTATAATTAACACAACTATAATCGAACCAAAAAATAAATAATAACAATACAAATAAATAATAATAATACATAGAGCAATTATCAAACTAAATTATTTGCATAAAAAATAGTGATGGGATTTATGGTTCTTTGAAGGGAGCCGGATCTTATGGCTCCGTTCCTTTCAAAGAGCCGTTCAAAAGAGCCGTTTTTTTGGAGGGGTTACTAGGTTTGTCTGTGAAATAATCACCAGGATAATGATTGACTGTATTGCCAGACCTAATGTCAATAATCTGATTTGTAAACACGACACAAGGTGGCGCCATATCCATGTCATTCATGTCCGTGAATGTACTACTTTGAATTTACCCTCCGTATGTGTTAATAACACTCCAGTCCGTATGTGTTAAGTAAATAAAGTTGCCTTGCCTTGAATGAAATTCACGAAACTCTTAATATTAGATACTGTATTCTGTGGCGATGGAGATCATTTTTTGACCCTGCTTTAAAGGATATTTTGCCTTTACAAATGGTGCGCTTTATCACTGCCTGGGTTTTGGTTGAAGTGCATCCAAATGCTGCTGCGTTTTCGCGTTTGGCTCATTTTCCATCCGAAAAACACGTCGTCTACCTGTCCTGTAGCCTACCACTTGTTATGACTTCTCTCTCTCTCTCTCGTATTCCTTTAAGACCCACCCCACCTCACTCCTCCTGCTGAAACCTACTAATCAGAGTAGGGGCGGGTCTTCACAGAATACGTTTGGGGAACAAAATCAAGCTTTTTAACAGGCGAGTGGATTTTGGCAGGCAGTGAGTGCGGACTAACGATTGAACGATAACAAGAACGGCTCTCACCAAGTACGACTCGGTTCCCCTCGTTCGAAGAGCCGTTCAAAAGAATCGGCTCGTTCGCGACCGACACATCACTAATAAATAATAAAGAACATAAACAAGAGAATAAACGATAAAATGCATGAAGTTAAAAATGTCTTAATAAACAAGAAATGAATAATTATTATTAATAATATTATTATTATTTTATAGATGTTTAAACATAATAATAATACTATTTTGATTTAAAGACGATCTTTCAAGCCATAAGAACACAAGGGACATTTGTAGGATAATATATTTTTGTAAGAAGATATCGTGATTTCAATTTGAGGAAAACAGCCCATATGTTATTCATATATTTATAAATGTGCTTCTGTTCCCACCAACTCTCTGAAGACCATTATAATTTAACTGTTGCTGTAATTTGTAAATTTGCCGTTTTTTTCATGGTCAATTGTATATAATGGGCACACTTTTGTATCTTAAGGGCGGGACATTTCTAAGTGGTTGACCAATTACAACAGAGCTGGCCAGCTAACCAATCAGAGCAGACTGGGCTCTGGTTTCAGACAGAGGGTGAAAAGAGGCAGTATGAGAAAAATAAACAGCTTTTGAACATGGAGACATGCCACAGTAGGCACTAAATACTGATATGATCCTGAACATCAGCACAATAGGGCCCTTTTAAGTCTGCTATTTCAGGCAATTGATTCCCGTCGCATTCAAAATAGTTATTTATGCTATGTGAAATAATTTTGCCCTTATATTTGCATGTGTTGCAATTATTCCTGTCACTAAAACAATCTGTTTTAGAGCCATTGCTATTTTGCTCTTCATTCAGCATTGAGGGATATCATTGGTCAGATAACGCCATCTACTGGATTTTTTGTGTATATCTACACCCCTTCTTGGTCCCATCACCATGTCAAGTGGAAGATAGATCTGGTGGAATATATATAAACAGGGTTGAGACGGTTACTTTATAAATGTATTCTCTTACAATTTTATAGTTAAAAAATGTAATCATCAACCTAATCTGAGTCTCACAACAGTAATATGACCTGATTTATTCCTACTGCGTTTGGACCTCAATATCAACTGCAATGCAAATAAATATAATCACGGTTTTTCATATGATGATGAGCCCCTCCTTCTCATTTCCATAGCCAATGAGTTCAAAGTTTCTGTAACCAATCAGTGAAGAGTAAAGCCAGACCAAAGCAATCTGTAGATGAAAAGTTCCTAATATTGTGAGGCTGTGAATTGTACATTATTCCAGATTCATGGGACTATGTATTCATTTGCCTTTCAATATAATAAATATATCAATCAATATAACCTGCCTTCATTGTCTTTTAAAATAAAATCACCTTACCCTTTTCCTTAACCCTCTGGAGTGTGAAGTGAAGGATATTTTCTCAATTTTTAGATGTCTCCTTAAATCAACTTTTAAATGTACTTCTTATAACATGGCATGGTGTTACATGTCAAAATGTTCAGTAGTCTCTGGTCTTGCTAGAAATGCAAAGTCACTCACCTTATGAGATACCAAGCTTAGAATTCCGATTTTTGGAAAACTTCAAAACTGTTGTGAAACACAGATGTACTCATGTCATCCACTTTTTTGGTGTTTGAGATTTGCTTCACCAAAGTCTTTGGTTCTGCAAAGTAGTGAAATATATGAATTATTACACTATAGGCCTATATAAATGTGTTGTTCATGTCTAAAATGAAAATGTATAAATTATGATTTAGAGTAAAATATTTCCATCCCTCTACTTTCACCACAGAAAAGTTACATCAGGACTGATTCATATTCCATACCAAGGTTCATGTGATGATGTGTACAAATACAAAATTGAGCATTAAACATTTTTATTCAACCAACTATTTATGTTAACATAAGAAACTGTAAAATCTCAATATTTACAATATCAGAACTTTCTCAACCAACTATTCATTATAAATGTAAAGACAGGGGGAGCAGTGTAATGGTCTGTCTTCCAGGACAGTGGGTCTGGCTGCTGTGTAGTGGGGGGTGATGGTGCATGGGCTGCTGGTGGCTGTGACGGAGGGAGGTAGGTGTGATTGTCCCAGGTTGATGCTGGCGGCTGTCTGGGAGGTACGTCTGCTAGGAGAGACTTCTTTGCTGGCTGGGTTGCTTCGTACCGAGGTGTATCTTAATCTTGTGGCAGGCACAGATGGAGGTGGAGGCCGCTGTAGTGATGCTGGTCCTATGGTCCTTGGGTATGGCTCTGGTAAAGTCCCTTGAGCCACGGTAGATCTTGACCTGGGTGCAGGCACAGAAGGAGGATCTTGCTGCTAGGCCCAGGCAGCTGTGAAATCGGAAAGAAATATAAGACAATAACTACTACTAAGTTCATTAAAATCTAAAGTTCAAGTGGAATGTTTCTCAAGCACAAATAACAATGCACAACTCAAAATAAAATGGGGAGGTGAGACAGCTCTCTCTCTCTCTCTCTCTCTCTCTCTCTCTCTCTCTCTCTCTCTCTCTCTCTCTCTCTCTCTCTCTCTCTCTCTCTCTCTCTCTCTCTCTCTCTCTCTCTCTCTCTCTCTCTCACTAACTAACTATGTTACACCCACACAATGAAAGTACACTTTTACTGTAATATTTACATTTACCTATCTTCAAATGGATCTGTGTTGTTGTTGTTGCTGTATTCTCCAGCTTCTGATGCTCCATCTCCACTGCTGCTAGTGTTACAAGTCCGCTGTGCAGAGCCGGTAATCAGATAATAAGCCTGTTGAACAGGAGAAAAGAATGAAGCAGAGGGAAAGTTGCTGCCGTTTGTGTGGTTGTCCTAGCCAGAATTTATTAAACACATTAATAAATTCAATTACAAATGATATCCGCCAATTTTTACAATATTCCAAAATCCTATGGAGAAATCCAGTTGCTTTTTGTCAAGGGAACCAGCAGCTTACTTCAGGGTCGTCATACAAAAATGTCATGCATTGTTCTGTGTTTTGTGTTAAAATGTGTAACATTCAACAAAGAGTATTTTTTTTTTAAAAACATGCTAGGACTACTTTTTAAATATACATGTTGTGTTTCGCGGTATACTGTGGAAAATTACTAAAAACCCAAATTCCGATGCTATGCTTTAGTTATTCCTGATGAGCAGGTGGCATGGTCCATCAGTCTATGAATGGGTGAATGTGAACGTGGTGTTCAAGTGCTATGAGGAGTTGGAAAACCACAAAGGTGCTTTAAACTTACATAATGTCAAATGTCCAAGATTATGAATATAATCAAACCGGACAGGTGTTATTTTAGTAGAGAAATTTCCCTTTTACAGCATTAATATCAATCTAATATGTATTAGCACATGTGCCTTTGACAAGCTGTGCTGACATGCAAATTGCAGATATTCCTTGATCAGCTCATCTGGATCTTCTCCCACGAAGATAATGAGGGCTCTCAGGACACACTCCCTCCGAAGATGAATGTCTTCAGTCTAGGACAACATTATTTCGGTTAATTTTATTTTTCAAAATGTCTATTGGCAGATTTCCTTACTCTTACAGCTAAAATCCTTCACTTTATTTAGAAACAAATGGACAGTCCTAGTTACAGAGTTTCATAAAACAACGGTTGCCCTCCCCGTGCATCTATAAAAGGATACACAAAATGTATCCCTTTTAGCTAGCAAGGACTCATTTGATAATGCAGATTTACCTGGTCAAAAATGTCCATGATGTCATCCTTTGGCAAGGATTACTGTGATTAGCTGACTTGAGTGAATGTCCAACTGGGCCATGAACTTCTCCTCAAGAGGAATGGTCATTATCCTCTGGAACTCTGCATTGATCTATGAAAGAATAATACAAAAATGACAGTGAGTAAATTCATAAAAATTCAATCGAACTCAGTCTGTATGCAATTAACATTTGAAAATGTTATCAGAATATCAGACTTGCTTCGGGAGCTGACAGTCAACATTTTGTGACTTCCATTAAACTCAGAATTCCCTTTCACTAGCTGCAGCTCCTTGTCATATGAAAATTGAGGAATCGGAAAGTCCGCTGGCCACTGTTTGGCTCGAGAGGACACAGATTCGGGGAATGAGAAGATTATTGTGTCATCTGATGCCAACGAAACATTGCCATCACACTCAAGTGAAGACGATGATGTGGTATCAGTGGCAATGTTTAAAGGTGTATTTGTTTGCTGGTGGATCACTTTGATTGTTCCCAAATCCTGAAGTTGAGTGGTGGAATTCAGATTGATGAAGTCGTTGCCAAAGTCTTGGTCCATGTACTGCAGTCTGACGTCGCCCTTTAACCCAAAGAAATTCTTTAACTTGCTGAGAAGTGTAATATTCTGTTCTATGGACATGTAAGTGTCTACATAAACAGATGAAGCGGACTACTTCTATCATTCCGAGTGTTCATCTTTATTTCCACTGGCGCGTAACATGCACACATACATCACGTCATCCACGTGATCTCTGTAATCAAAGATCTTGTATTCACCAAGATGTTACATCCCCCTTCTTTAGAAAAGAACAGTATAGCTGCCATAACAAATTATAACCATAGGTATTTAAAATAAATGTACGTCTTGAGGCACTATATCTACTAATTGTGATTACTCTATCACTGAGGGAATATTATAAGGCTGGTACATTAACATTTAGTACTTCTGCAGTTTAACTTATCTTGTTGAACAGTTGCCCAGAAATAATTATAATAGAGCATGTACTGCTTCTGAAACAAAACTGTTGAATTCAATTTCTAAACAAACAAAATTCACAGTGCATTGTCAGTGTTGCATAATACACAGATTCAATCAAAGTGCACTGTCAGTATTACATTTCTTTTTCTTTTTTCCACAGGTTTAACACATCTCTTGGCTTCACTATGCGGCCTGATCTTGTGATCTTATTGTAAACAATGTGTGATTGCTCTCTGGGGCCTGTTTGTTTCTCAGTGTCCTGCTGCAATGTCTCAGTGTCCTCAGGCTCCAACTGCTCGTCTGATGGATTCTCCTGATCTGTGTCACTCTCACACGTTTGTAGAAGGTGACGCCTGTTGCGCCGAAACATGTGACCTCCGTCCGTGCAGATGTTGTAGGATCTCTGGGTACCTGCTGGCTCGACTACTGTTGCAGGTTTCCATGTCCCTGTTGGAAGCTGGAAGTGGATCGTGGCTCCCACTGGTAGTGCAGGCAGTGATCTGGCATTCCTGTCATAATATTGTTTTTGTCGTGTTTGGCACTGTTCTCTCCTGCTGTGAACGGTGCTGCGACAGGCAAGCTCTGGTTGTAGATGCTTTTCAGTGGTGGGAAGGATGGAGCGCAGACGCTTGCTCATGAGTAGCTGCGCTGGCGATTTCAAACCATCCACTGGTGTGTTTTTATACTTCAACAAGCTGAGGTACAGGTCAGTTCTCTGAGCGTGTGCTTTGTCCATGAGAGCTTTGGCAGTCTGAACGGTTTTTCTGCTAGCCCGTTGCTCTGTGGATACAGAGGACTGCTTGTGATATGCTTGAAGTCCCATGCATAAGCAAAAGCTTTAAACTCTTGTGAAATGTAGCAAGGTCCATTATCGCTGACTAGTGTCTGTGGTATTCCAAATCGAGCGAACATGGCCTTCAGCTTTTGGATGACTACTGAGGAGGTGAGGCTGGTTTTTCTACCTCAAAGTACCTACTATAATAGTCAGTACAACTACATAGTCAGTACTGTTCCATGTGAACAGATAAGTGGCTATTACCTGCCAAGGTTGTTCTGGGATTGGGTGTGACATCATAGGCTCTGTTGGGAGTGAGCTGCGTCGCTCAAGGCAGGTGCTGCAAGTCCCTACTAGTGTTTCTATCTGCTGACCCATCCTTGGCCAGAACAGTACATCTCTTGCACGTTGTTTGCACTTTTCCATCCCTAAGTGCCCTGTGTGAATGCGTGAAAGCATTTCAGCCCTGAGTGAGTGTGGCACGATGATTTTCTCTCCTTTCAGTAGGATGCCATCTGTCTCTGATATCTCATCCCTATGATTCCAATACTCTGAGACTGCAGGTGGACATTTTTAGTTTTTTTCGGGCCACCCTGCTTGGATCACCTGTCTCAGCACTGAGAGCTGCTCATCTTTGGCTGTAGCAGCTCTGATCTCTGCCATTTTGCGGTCGCTTACCAGAGCGTTGCTGATCACAGTGTGTATTTGGTAGTCTATGCCCTCACTCATGGAGCGGTCGTAACACTCAAGTGGCTTTCTGGACAGAGTGTCTGCAACAGGGATTTGTTTTCCTGGTTTGTGCTCGATAGTGATGTAATATCTCTGTAGCTGCAGTATCATGCGTTGCAGACGCGGTGGTGCAGCTGCTAAGGGCTTACGCATGATTGACTCAAGTGGCTTATGATCTGACTCGACGATCACCTGTCGTCCGTACAGGTATTGGTGAAACCGCCTACATCCAAAGAGCACTGCGTATAGCTCCTTTTCGATCTGAGCATAGTTCTCTTCAGTTTCAGTCAGTGTCTTTGATGCGTATGCGACTGGTTTCTCTTCCTGGAGCAGGACAGCTCCTAAGCCTTGTTTGGAAGCATCGACTCGTAACTTCACATCCTTTGTGTGATCGAAGTAGGTGAGTACTGGGCCAGGCTCCTGTGTTAGGATGTCTTTTATTCGTTGGAAGGCTGCATCATGATTTGAGTCCCACACAAACTCACTGTTTTCCTTTAACAGTTGCCGGAGTGGAGCTGTTGCCTCTGACATTTTCGGGGCGAACCTGGAAAGGTAAGTGACCATGCCCAGTATGGTCTCCAACTCTGCCTTGCTTTGTGGGTTAGGCATTTCTTTGATGGCCTTAATCTTGTTCGGGTCAGGGCGGATGCCTTCTCTTGTCAGCTTGTGCCCAAAATAGCTTACCTCAGGCACACATATTTTGCACTTGTCCTTATTCAGCTTTATGCCTTTTTCTCTGGTTCTCTCCAGCATGGCACGCAGGCTGGCGTCGTGCTCCTCTTTGGTGCGGCCGTAGACTATGATGTCATCTACGATGGCGGCAAAGCCTGGATGCCCCTCATAGGCCTCATCCACTCTCCTCTGGAACTCATCCTGTGCAGATATGATTCTAAAATGCAGTCTCTTGAAACGGTACCTGCCGTAGATCGTGTTGAACGTGGTTAGCATAGGTGAGTCGTGTGTGAGCTTTATATTCCAGTATTCAGATCTGGCGTCTAGTACACTGAAATACTGTGCTCCAGCCAGTTTTGGTGTGACATCATCTAGAGTAGGGAGTGGATAGTGGGGTCTTTGGATAGCTTTGTTCAGGGCGCGGGGGTCTAGGCATATTCTCAGCCTATTTGTTTTCGGCTTTTCCAACACTACTAGTGCATTAACCCATTCAGTTGGCTCTGTGACTTTTTGGATAACGTCCAGTTTTTCCATGTCGTCCAACTCATCCTTGAGCCGGTCACGCAGAGCATATGGGATGCGTCGAGGTGGACATACCACTGGTGGTACAGAGGGTTTGAGTTGGAAACTGCATTCTCCAGGAAACAGTCCGATGCCTTTAAACACATCAGCAAACTCTTCCATCATGGTTGTGTGTGTTATTGGCTTTGCATCAACTACATGTATTATTTTGACTAGGTTTAAATCTAGACATGCTCTTAAGCCTAACAGAGGTGGAGCTTTTGTATGGACTATGTCAAAACCTACCATGGCTGTTTTCTCACCGTGTTTACATGTCAGTCTACATGTTCCTTCTGCTTCTATCCTGTGCCCACCACAATCTGAGAGTTTGCTTGATGGGGGGCCTAGTATTACACTTCCATATATCTTGCGGAATGTGTCTGCTGGTATAATACTAGTCTGAGCACCAGTGTCCATTTTAAACTTCAGTTTGTTCCTCGCTTTTCCTATTTCTACTTCTGCATATGCCTGTTCTCTATCTGTGTTTTCATGCTCTTTTATGATAGCATCAATATAGAGTTCTTCTAGTGACTGTTCTGCACTGCTTGAGATGGTATGCAATTTTCTGGGATTATATCTCGTCTGTGGCTGCTGTGTTTGTGACCTACACACTTTAGCAAAGTGGTTGGGCTTCTTGCATTTGCTGCATTGGCGACCCTTTGCTGGACATTCCTCGCTGCAACAAGTCCTCCAACTAATACGACCAAATAGGTCGATTGTTTTCCTCGTTTTCCGACCCATTAATACGACCCAGAGCAGCGTTTTCAATCAACGGGTGCGTCAGCCTGTATACCTTTACGACCCACGGGCGCGTTTTAAATCAACGGGAGGCGGCGTAATGACGTACAACGTCCTCGACAACTTCAGTTAACAACCATCGTTTTTCAGACACGTACACTCTTCAAAAATCACGGCTGTCTGTCGTAGAACAAAACGTGATCCGTCTCTTAAATTTGTGTCGACCACAGACCTTATTTCGAGCTATTTTCCCAAATCCTATGGAGAAATCTCATTGGTTCTGACGCGAGGGAACCGGAAGTGGTCAAATGCTAACTTACCGGGGTTTTGGACTCGTCACTGCATCAGACAACATCCATTTATTTCCCAGACAAGCTAATAAACGTGAGTAGTCAGATATCAAAAGTATATTCATTTTGGGATATGTATTATGTTGTTTTATTTTGTCGTCTAGTACAGTGACTAAGATTACTATGTTTACCTAGGAATAATGATAGCAAAGCTAAATTAGCCAAAAGTAGAATCAGCTAATGTTAACGTGAGCATGGAAGTTATGTGATCCATCGGTTCATGCGGTTGATCCAAATGTTATCAAACGTCACATTCTTTATAACTATATTAAATACTATTTATCTATTAAGTGAAGAGTGACCAGGGGTGTAATACTGCCGGAACACCGCTCCGGCACCTAAAACGGGGATGGTTGTTAGCATCTGGTGCTAGCTAGCTATGATAACGGATAGGCTAAGAGGCTAATGTACCTAATGTAATGTTTACACAGTTAACTTTAGTCTAAGTTATCTCAGTGGGTCTGAAACAGTTTGGTCACTTTTATATTATTGTAATGTTCCACAATAGGAGTCGGAAATTCAAGTTCTTAGGTTCAATAGCTCCTTTGGTAGTATACAAATACAGGTTCATAGGTCACAGGTTGCAGGTCGCAGGTTCAACGTCACACAGCACCCTAAAAAAAATCGAATGAATCTAAAACATCGATGAAATCATTACAATTCATACTATTGGACATACAACAAATGCATAAAAAAACAAAACAGTAAATAGTTAAATATGCACAAAGATACATTTTAAAAAAGTATTATTCTTATCATTTTTTTTATTATTGAAATGTATATGTGGCACCCCTGGGATGTGTGACCACATTAATATAATTATTATTATTATTTAGAGTTAGAACATGCATTTATTTTGTACATCTGTTATTTTCATGTCATTAACGGGGTTGATAGATGCAGTGAGTAGTGAGGCGGAACGTTTGTGTTTGATTCAATGGTTCCGGGGTACCGATTAAAGCGACGGACGTTCCCGGGGTTTCCTCAGAAGTAATCTGGAAGGAAACCGAACACAACGTGTCCTCATTACTTCTGTTTCACCTGCACCATACAGGTATCATCACTGTTACTGTGGTCCTCATATTGGGGACCCGTAACAGTTCTTGGGGGCTCGTCCGGGATCGGCGCCACCTACTGGTCGGGAGCCGATCCATTAATGACTTCTAGGACCAATACCAGAGCTGATGCGAGCAGAGAGCTGTAAGCTGGAGCAGACGTGGAACCGTTGCTGAACTGAGCGATCCATCGTGAGTGAATTGGAAGAGCTGCTGTCATGTCGGAGAGCCAAAGGAAAAGTCTGGTGTGGGACATCAGAAGAAGCCTACTCTCCTTGTCAGCGAAAGAACTCCTCCACATTGCCAAGGAAGTGGGTCCAGTGCCAGGCCAGGAACCGTCTGAGCTCGAGGAGGGAGACGATGAAGGCTGCTTCAACTACATCAGTTTATTTATGCACAGTAAGCACTTGCTTGAGTCAGAAGATAGTGGGATGGCTCACTTGTTGATGTTGAAAGATGCTATTGATGACATTGTGAAAGACAGAGAAGTAAGTGTACCGGGTTTGCCACATGTAGAACCACACTTAGAGATAAACACAGGTAACAACACTAAGCAGATATCTGAAGCTGAGACAGATCTCACCGCTTCTCCAGTCAGTTTTAATGCTGTAGGTGATAACACAAATACTGGGTTACTGGAAATGCTCAATAGCTATGAAGACCTGGGCAAAAGGTTAAGACAAAGCATTTTGGCACCTGCAACACAGACACTAGAACCAACCCCACTGTCACCAGCACACACTAATAAGTCTCATAACAGCCCACACTCAACAGCTCAGTCTGCTGCCCAGTCCGGCCCTGAGACAATGATCTCCTTAAGAGAGCTCTCCTACCTCCAGAGGAGGGAGTTTAAGGTGCAAGGGGGTCAGGTTGGTGATCATTCTTCGGACATAAGCTATAACAATGTCTGTAAGCAAATCGAGGAAGGGATTAGAGAAGGTGTCCATGACGGAGACATAGTTCGTGGTGTGCTCCGAATCATAAAACCTGGAACTTTCAAAGACATGCTAATAAATAAGGATGACCTGACAGTGATGGAGCTCAAAGGCTTTCTCCAGGCCCACTTAAGAGAGAAAAACAGTACGGAGTTATTCCAAGAATTAATGTGTGCTAGACAGGATGATAATGAAACACCACAACAGTTTCTCTACCGAGTGATAGGGTTAAAGCAACGTGTCCTATTCACCTCCAAACTGTCAGACGCAGGCATTAAATACAGTCCAGCTACTGTTCAAGATGTGTTTCTAAATACGGTCTTGCAGGGACTTGGATATAAACACAGTGATGTACGCAGAGAACTAAAGCCTCTTCTGTCAAGTGGTGAGGTGAGTGATGAAACAATATTACGCCATGTAATGAGAATCACCAGTGAGGAGAGTGAGAGACAGAAGAGGATAGGTCCTTCTCGTCGGCAGGCAACAACTAGTGCTCATAGCGCACAACTTGAGCTTAACACAGTCCAAGAGTGTGGCAACAAACAAGAGAGCACAGCACACAAAACAAAAACAGACCCAATAAAAGAGCTTGCAGCTAAGGTAGATGAGCTAACCAGCATGGTTGAGGCTATGAGACAACAAAAGCAGCCACATCCGGCAGACATGATTAACCATAATCAATACTCTCAAAACAGAGTGAGACCCAGGAGAGAGAAACCTTTTGGTTGTTCAAAATGTGTCGAACAAAACCGGCCAGATTGTAACCACTGTTTCTATTGTGGGGATGGAGGGCACAGGGCTGTGGGCTGTTTAAAGAGACAAGAGAGTCAGGGAAACTCAAGCCGGTCACTGCAGCGGGGTTGCCAGTGATCGGATCCACAATACGACCCCAAGCTGAACATTCTGGTGAGGCAAAAGCGCAAACCAGTTGTGAGGGCAAAACAGTTGAAGTAGCTAGTGCACAGAATAGTTACCAGCAAGATGAATCCTCGACTCAGTTTTCTTTTGGTTCACCAGGGGTGAAACGTAGAACTGTTGCCAAGCTGATAGGAAAAAAATCGCTAATACAGTGTAATCTAAACGGATTGGCAGTGACTGCATTGCTTGACTCCGGTGCTCAAGTCAGTATCATAAGCCGAGCCTGGAAAGAACAATATCTGCCTAATCTTGATGTTCGACCAATATCGGAGATTATCGAGGATCTGGACGAGCTAAAGGTGTATGCAGTTAATGGCGAGCTTATTCCGTTTGATGGCTGGGTAGCCATTATGACCAACCTGCCAGGAAATGAAGAACCCAGTCTTTCCATCAGTGTTCCATTCCTAGTCACAAGCTTGACCATGGAGAGACCATTGGTTGGTTTTAATGTTTTGGAGGAAATCATTGAGGGGCAGCCAGAACGATTGATATGCACTCTGGTTAAACTGCTTCGTGATGCCATCAGTGTTCCGGTGGAGAAAGCCGAAGCAATTGTGAGCTTTATTCAGGCAGTTGAACCAAGTGTGTCGCAGGGACGCCTAAGAACAGGTGTAAATGACATCGTCATTCCGGCTGGTCAAGTCACCTGGGTGAGGTGTCGTGTTCCCCAAACCCTGAACCCCTCTGATCGTCTGGTGTTGTTTGAAGCTGATGAAGACAGTCATCAATTATCGCAGCTGGATTTAGGGACAGGTTTGTTTGAGATACAGAACCCTGCAAAGCCTTATGTCACAATTGCAGTAGGCAATAACACCAAACATGATGTCACCTTACCACGCAAGACAGCCCTGGGCGTATTGCAGCACATTGAAAGGTTTGTGGATGCTGAATCTCCTGACAAGACAACATGTACTACAACAGTCAATGAGGTCTCAACTCAACCCCTTGAACCAATCCAAAAAGCTGAGCCGATTCCACCCCTGTGGCACCCCCCAGTGGACCTCAGTCACTTGGAGGAGGAACAACAAGAGATTGCCAAGAGAATGTTGTACGAAGAATCAAAGGCTTTTGCGAGGGACGGAAATGACATTGGCTGTAACCCTAGCCTACAAATGGTGATAAATCTGAAGGACGATATTCCAGTGCAAAGGACGTATACTTCCATACCAAAGCCGCTTTTGAGGGAGGTCAAAGAATATATTCAAGACCTACTGGTGAAGGGATGGATTGTTAAATCCAAGTCTTCCTATTCTGCCCCTGTTGTGTGCGTGCGGAAGAAAGATGGCTCTTTGCGCCTTTGTATAGACTATCGCCTGCTCAATCAGAAAACTGTACCAGACCGACACCCACTGCCTCGGATACGGGACCTACTGGACACCTTGGGGGGATACTCTTGGTTCAGCATCCTTGACCAGGGTAAGGCATACCACCAGGGTTTTGTGGCTGAAGGTTCATGCCATCTGACCGCCTTCATCACACCCTGGGGGCTTTATGAGTGGGTGAGAATCCCGTTTGGTCTTACGAATGCACCAGCAGCTTTTCAGAGGAGTATGGAGGAGATGTTGAGTTCTTTGAGAGATGAGTGCTGTATACCTTACCTGGACGACATCCTGTGTTACTCCCAGACCTTTGAAAATCATGTGGAGGTGGTTCGGAAAGTGCTCCAAGCGATACAGAGTCAGGGAGTGAAGCTCCGCCCTGAGAAGTGTGAGGTGTTCAGGGGAGAAGTTCGCTATGTCGGACGCCTGGTCTCTGGTGAGGGTGTTCGAGTCGACCCCAAAGATCTAGAAGCTGTACTGGCCCTGAAAGCGAAAACACCGAAGACCGTAGGTGACCTGAGAAGAGTCCTCGGCTTTCTCAGTTACTACAGGTCGTACATACAAGACTTCTCAAAGATAGCAAAGCCATTATACGAGTTGCTCCAAGTGAAAGTCTCAACACAAGGTCGACAGATCAAAGCTAAAGGCCCCCAGCTGTCATCCAGGGCGCCTATAGAGTGGACTGCTGTGCATCAGACTACACTTGAGGAACTGGTTGACATGTTAACTCATCCTCCAGTTCTCGGATACCCCGACTTTGACATGCCATTTGTCTTGCATACCGATGCATCGGAGCAAGGACTGGGAGCAGTTCTTTACCAACAGCAGGACGAAAAGCTGCGAGTCATTGGCTATGGGTCACGAACCTTGACACCGGCTGAAAGGAATTATCATTTGCACAGCGGCAAATTAGAGTTCCTTGCGCTAAAGTGGGCAGTGTGTGAGAAGTTTAGAGATTACCTCTTTTATGCTCCTCACTTCACCATCTACACTGACAACAATCCACTTACTTATGTTATGAGCACGGCCAAACTCAATGCGGTCGGTCACCGTTGGGTGGGGGAGTTGTCAGACTTCCGCTTTAACATTAAGTACAGACCTGGAAGAATGAACATTGATGCGGATACACTGTCCCGTATCCCTCTTGATATTGACCACTACATGTCAACGTGCACAGAAGAGTTGTCGCAAGATGTGGTGAGTGCAACCTGGGAAGGAGGTCAAGCAGCTCAGAGAAAAGATGTTGCCTGGGTAGCTGCCCTCTCTGCCTCCTCCCTTGATGTTATCCCACAGCCGTGCACACCTCTACAGGAAATAAGTCACAATGAGTTGGTTCAAGCCCAAAGGGAAGACCAAACGATTGGAGAGATCGTAAGGCTAAAAGAAGTTAGTGATAAACTTTCAGATGATATGAGGAGGTCAGTCAAGGGAACCGCGTGTAAGCTTCTCCACGAGTGGAACCGTCTACACCTTGAAGATGGAATCCTATATCGGCGGACACCAGAGAGAAAACAGCTTGTCCTACCTCTGAAATATCAGTCTTTTGTCTTGAAGCACCTTCATGATAACATGGGACATGTAGGCACAGAGAGAGTCATTCAACTAGCCAGAGAAAGGTTTTACTGGCCTCATATGAAAAGATTCATAGAGGATTATGTGACAAAGAAATGCTGTTGCATTAAACAGAAGAAACCAACGGTCCATGTGCGTGCACCAATGAGCAGCATGAAGTCTAACTCACCCCTGGAACTGGTCTGCATTGACTACTTGCACCTTGAGAAAAGTAAAGGAGGCTATGAATATATCTTGGTGGTAGTCGACCACTTCACAAGGTTCGCACAGGCCTATGCAACCAAAAATAAATCCGGACGGACAGCAGCAGAGCGGATTTATAATGACTTTATACCCCGTTTTGGGTTCCCCAACAAACTGCACCATGATCAAGGAAGAGAATTCGAGAATGATCTCTTTCGAACACTCGGGCAGCTAGCTGGAGTAGGTCACTCTCGAACATCTCCTTACCACCCACAAAGTAATCCAGCTGAGCGGTTCAACCGAACTCTGTTACAGATGCTGCGAACGCTGACAGACAAAGAAAAAGAGACATGGAAAGAACATCTTCCACAGGTTATACACGCGTATAACTGCACACGTCACGAATCGACCAGTTATTCGCCTCACTTTCTGCTCTATGGTCGTCAACCTCGTCTCCCTGTGGATCTCCTATTCGGCCTATCAGAGGAGACAGATCCAGTAACACACAAAGGATATGCTGAGAAATGGCGCGACAGGATGACAGAAGCATATCGGATTGCTACTGATAACAGTCTGGCGTCTAGTGCAAAGGGCAAGTCCTATTATGATCAGAAGGCGAGGGGAGTGGTTCTGAAGCAAGGGGATAGAGTGTTAGTCAGGAACCTAAGTGAGCGCGGAGGGCCTGGTAAGTTGCGTTCCTATTGGGAGAAGAGGATATATGTGGTAAAGGAACAGGTTTCAGATAACCCAGTATATGTCGTCCATCCAGAAAGTGATGCAAAAGGGAAAATCAGAACCCTGCACAGAAACCTGCTTCTGCTTGTCAATGACTTGCCAGTGGAATTCCCACCACAGTTAGTCAAACCAACCCCAAAGCCATCACAGAAGCAAGGAAGTCATCCAAGGAGACAAAGGGATGTGAGAGACCAAAATGCTGAGACATCTGATTCAGAGGATGAGTCAACAGGAGGTTACTGGTTGCGGGTACCAGCAAATCGGGCTAGGCCTATCATAACAGGTACTCCAAAGAGACCAATTATGTTAAGAAGAGAGCAGAGACCAGTGTTGGAACAACAGCCTTCTGAGGAGATGTTTGGAAAGACTACCAGGAACTCTGGTGTAGAGAGACAGTTAGAGTTCCAAACTTTACCTGACATGGACATTGCGCAACGGGAAACTGGAGGACAGGCTAGAGGTCTTTGTGAAGAAGAGTACTCTTCAGACAGGGGTGAACTTCAACTTGAGGATGAACCGGAAATCTCTCATCAAACTGACTTAGAGGAGGACAATGAGCAGACAACCCCCAATGTACCTCAGAACGAAGATGAGCAAGAGTTGCCTCAACGTGCATGTCCCGAGGAACGGGTACAAGACCCTGAACCTGACTCACCTGTCCCACTGAGACGGTCTACTCGGGAGAGACGACCAGGTCACATCCTCACCTACTCATCTCTTGGCCTCCCAACATACCAGTCGGGTCCAACAGTAAATGCTATGGATACATACCTCATGCCCTACACTCACCTTTGGTATTCACAAACATGCCCACCATCATTCCACTACACACCCCTCATTCCATATCCCCATTCACCATTTACATGTCCCATACAAGGTTATTGAAAGGTCACACACAGTGTTAGTCCTAAGGGTCATACATTTTGAGGTGTGATAGTTTGGACATTGTAAATATTTGTGTTTTATGAAGATGTTAAAGTTATCTTGAATAGGAATATGTGATTTCAAGTAAGTGTCGGGAGCCACTTTTGTTGTCGGGGAGCGTGTGGCACCCCTGGGATGTGTGACCACATTAATATAATTATTATTATTATTTAGAGTTAGAACATGCATTTATTTTGTACATCTGTTATTTTCATGTCATTAACGGGGTTGATAGATGCAGTGAGTAGTGAGGCGGAACGTTTGTGTTTGATTCAATGGTTCCGGGGTACCGATTAAAGCGACGGACGTTCCCGGGGTTTCCTCAGAAGTAATCTGGAAGGAAACCGAACACAACGTGTCCTCATTACTTCTGTTTCACCTGCACCATACAGGTTGGTAAACTGTGCATAAATCACAATGAATCCCCCATAAGGTTTGCAAAGATAATATGTAATGGCCCGCTAACAGTTGAAGACTTTGTAGCGCTGTTTACATGTGTAAAACTGTTATATAGTGTGTGTGTATTAGCCTAGCTTCCCCGGTACGGCGCCATTTTGGGGACAACGTGATCTGACGCAGTAAGGAAACAAGTTTGTCAGTATATCTGAAGGCTCCCACACACTGAGTATTTACATGCATGTATAGTGATTGTGAGTTTGTAATAAATATGTACTTTGTAAGGGTTATAAGTTAGTTACTGTTGATAAAAGAGTAAGGTTGTTTGTTACACTTAAATATGTTTCAGTAATGCATTTTAGTGACCTGCCATTAATGGCAGAAGGTAAATAGTCAACATGACAGGTTAGAGGGGTCATGAAATACTACTTTTAAGTGAAAGTAAAAAGAAGAGTAGTATTAAATACAGGTTAATACTGTATACAAATGTATTTAAGGTACAACAAGTGTTATTGAATGTGAAATTCAATTCGAAATATGTGTTTATCACATAAAAGAATAACATACAGACAGAGTGAAGGTATGTGAATGGTTATCAAGGAATGTAAGTCGAAACTGAAATGTATAAGATAAGTAATATGTTTATATGATTTTGTGTAATAAAACAACCGCAGAAGTAATCTGGAAGGAAACCGAACACAACGTGTCCTCATTACTTCTGTTTCACCTGCACCATACAGGTATCATCACTGTTACTGTGGTCCTCATATTGGGGACCCGTAACATATACAGTTAAGTTTCATATGGGTGTTGACAGATGTATCCATAGATTTAGTTAATTTTGCCCTCAAGTGCACAAGATTGATGCATTTAACTTCACGGGGGCCTCCGGACCCCCCTAGAGGACATGAGGTCCACCCCCACTTAAAACATATTCACATGGATAGGATACTAAATACATGTGCACACTTTTTATATAGTAACCTTTGTACCTCAGCAGGAGGGAGTTAGTTTATAAAGGTCCTTCACTGATCACTTAACTATCACGCAGCTGTGTGCAGGATTTACTGTAAGAATCACACATTTATTCAATAATGCAGACTTAATAAATGACCATTCTTTGTTGATTCTGGCTGGAGTGTTAATTGACAGTAGTTACATAAGCTTCAAAACAAGCCACAACTGCGCGTGCACACGTGCAGAACTTATAGAATTAGCAATACACCCCTGGTAATGATGATTTTAGTATTATTTTCTGTGATGATGGAGCATCAACTTTTGGATCAACCAGATATTGACAGATTAGGGTTGTTCATAACAGTCACTTTAAACATGTGACTGACTCTGTATAACATTGTTTTCCTTACTCTTGTGATTTTTGTTCATCCTATCTAAAAGATAAAAAAACATGAGTTCATTGTTTTAACAAGATTTTTCACGATATAATAAAATACATGAATCCTGTAAACATTTGTAGTATAGTATTCTTATTTTTGGTATTCCCTGACATTATCTGTGTTTCTGTTACAGATGCCTACTCAAAAAGTGTGCCAGACATGCAGGGAAAGCATAGGAGTAGCAAGTAAAAAATGCAAACAATGTGGTGCCATCCAACCCTACAAAGAGAAACTCTCCAAGCAAAAAGAAAAGGTTGCACAGGAGTGGAAGGCCACGCAAAAGAAAAACCACAGTGTCAACAAAGTGTATGACTCGACACATTTACTGGTAAGCTTTTTTCTCTTGCAGATGTCAGTTATCATAAAAAAGTGTGTAAATAATCCCTGATCTTAATCTTTTTATACAAATTGTTAAATTACTGAATTGATTTATACTTTCCAACAGTCGCCCTCATTTACTTTTTAAAAATAATCCTAATTTCTTAAGTAAGTTTATGTGAGAAGTACAGACTAGTGCACGATTACTGCACTTCATGTAATGTGTTAAGCAAAATTGTTGTCACCGTTGTATTTAAAGCTGTAAAGGCATAACACATTTTTTCGAACTGATGTTAGATAGTGTTTGTACTTGCAAGCACCCAGTTTTAGTAAAACATTATTTCTTAACCAGAAGTAACATAGTTCAGGCCAGTGGTAATTCCTAGAATCAGAGCTTCAATGTACATGTTTTTCTAATTATATCTTACAAAAAAACCTGCATTTTGGTGTTTTATATTTTATTTTGGAACTTCATAGTATAGAAAACACATAATTATGTGACTATGGTTTCCAAAAGTAAAATAAATGAAATATCATATACATTTTTGAATAAATGGTAAAACCAAGAATGTCAGTGAATCAAAACCAGCCCATATTAATATAGTGCTTGAAAGACAATCAAGACCTGGAAAGAGTTAGTATTAATAAAGAGGCCCTTAAAAGCACTTTCATTAAGCTTACCAGAGTCTCTGACTTTGAGCCGTGTTCGAACAGTCCTTTAAAAATTCCCCTGTAACACCAGCTTTACATCTGAAGTGCTGTTAATGCGGAACTTTGAACCTGAAATGATATAGGTTATAGCTTGCTGACATGTTTCAAAGCTAAATGTAGCTTATTCAGATATCTGAATGTGAGAATTAAATGGACAAATATTAGGCATGCCAGAAACTGACCATGATCAAAATCGGACAGCCCTGGCGAATATTAATTGATTATTCGCCGCCGAATTGAAACTAAGCCAGGAAAAAAAAGAAATACATAAATAATAATAAAAATATATATAAATAAAATCGAATTTTAAAAATAATTTTCGATTATGGAGACTGTAACGAATATTCGAAAAATAGAATAATCGCTGGCATCCCTAACCCATATAAAAATAACTATGCCCATGTAAAAAAAACTCAAAGTGAACCCGAGCTCGATAAACTTCTTTTTTTTTTTACAGTTCTTTTTTAGGGGCTCCCCTAAAAGGGGTCTAAAATCACACCTGGTTAATTGTGGGGTGCCTTCCTCAATGTGCACACGTATCACATCAGTGCATTTTTCACTTAGGCAAAATAAATGGAGTTATAATGGCTTTAGGTGTGTGAAAATGTTTAGAACTGTTGTGTACATAATATTTCTTGTTTTTTTGTGTCCATTGTGTTCCAGCTCCACAAATGGAAAATGTTAGATCGGCGTCCCATCCTCCTTCTTGCCAAGAGAGGCACAAATGGTTTTTGCCGATTGCATCTGTCCATGGCAAATCGAGACAGAAGATGGTAACAATGCACTTGTTACCATAAAGAGGATTTACGAAAGCCTTATTAATGGTAAAGTATACAAATCTGCATGCTATATTTCAGCAATTTATCTGTTAACATTTTTTGTAAATTAGTTGCCCAGTTATCTGGTTTTAAATGTAAAAAAATGTGAATCACTGTTTACCAAGTAGTACAAATATGTCGTTATGTCTTGTTTTGTCAGTTAAAGGGCCCATGTCATGCTTTTCTGGTTATTACCCGTCCCCTTGTGTGTTATGAAGCTTTTCCTGCATGTAAACGGTCTGCAGAGTCACAAACCCTCAAAGTACACCCTGTAGCGAGTAAAACTCTAACACAGAAAATACCTGTCTATGCTGCTCTTTTTCAAAAAAAAATCTTCCTGAGTATAGTGACGTAACGGGCATAGTGACGTACCGGCTCACACACACACACTCACTCAGCCTTATCTTTTCTCAGCCGAGGCTCCGTGGATCTCCTCACGCACACACGCACTCACACTCACAGCCTGGATGTGAGTGTGTGTGTGTGTGTGTGCGCTCAGGCTGAGTTCCTCGCTGTCTCGCGGACCCCACACAGCAACCAGGAAACAACACCAGTAATCCAGCTCACACTGTCTGCTCCTCGAGCCTCAAAGGGCGGAGCAGCGAGCCCCCCAACGTCCCGCCAACACGGCACCCAGACCCCACGCAGCATTCTCATCTCTTTGTCCTTAGTGGTGTCATTTCCTGGTTGCTAACAAACGCCATTGTAACACAGAATCACTGATGTTCCGCTGTTTCATTTTTAGCTGTAATTACTCAGATTATAAATGTATATGGCGGATTATACTTGGTCATTTACTCACCATGCGTCTACTTTTTTTTCTTCTCAATAGTGACTTTGGCAGTTGAACCTGAGGGCCCTTGTACCACACAGGCAGAAATGGCCGCAGACCCAGGATCAGACTTGTCTGTACCTCTTACCACCGAGACTGACACTGAGTTCACTCTCTTCCTCACTCCTGTGTCCTCCGGGCTGACTCCTGCTCTCTCCTCCGGCCTGACTCCTGCTCTCTCCTCCGGGCTGACTCCTGCTCTCTCCTCCGGGCTGACTCCTGCTCTCTCCTCCGGCCTGACTCCTGCTCTCTCCTCCGGGCTGACTCCTGCTCTCTCCTCCGGCCTGACTCCTGCTCTCTCCTCCGGCCTGACTCCTGCTCTCTCCTCCGGGCTGACTCCTGCTCTCTCCTCCGGGCTGACTCCTGCTCTCTCCTCCGGCCTGACTCCTGCTCTCTCCTCCGGGCTGACTCCTGCTCTCTCCTCCGGCCTGACTCCTGCTCTCTCCTCCGGCCTGACTCCTGCTCTCTCCTCCGGCCTGACTCCTGCTCTCTCCTCCGGGCTGACTCCTGCTCTCTCCTCCGGCCTGACTCCTGCTCTCTCCTCCGGGCTGACTCCTGCTCTCTCCTCCGGCCTGACTCCTGCTCTCTCCTCCGGCCTGACTCCTGCTCTCTCCTCCGGCCTGACTCCTGCTCTCTCCTCCGGCCTGACTCCTGCTCTCTCCTCCGGGCTGACTCCTGCTCTCTCCTCCGGCCTGACTCCTGCTCTCTCCTCCGGGCTGACTCCTGCTCTCTCCTCCGGGCTGACTCCTGCTCTCTCCTCCGGCCTGACTCCTGCTCTCTCCTCCGGCCTGACTCCTGCTCTCTCCTCCGGGCTGACTCCTGCTCTCTCCTCCGGGCTGACTCCTGCTCTCTCCTCCGGGCTGACTCCTGCTCTCTCCTCCGGGCTGACTCCTGCTCTCTCCTCCGGCCTGACTCCTGCTCTCTCCTCCGGCCTGACTCCTGCTCTCTCCTCAGTGTCTTCCTCACAGAAAAGAAGACCAACGAGGAATAAAGTGGCAATTAATGGTATGTGCGGGTTAATTAGTAATTATCTTATTTACATCGACTGAAACTGTGTTTGATTTTGCACATTGAATTAGTTAAAGTGAGAGAAAACAATCATCGGTACAATTAGAATACACCACCTTTTGTTTTGTTTAAGACTTTGCAGTATCAAAAGTCTCAGTGCCATTTTGAACAGTTTAATTGAGCACAATGTGATGTTAGGCAATGTTTAGGAGGTTATTGCTGAACTTCAACTTATTACCATCTTTTAATTCCTTGCAGAATGTCCCATTCATCAAGGGTCAGACACTTTCCCCTACAAAAAACTACTGAGGGAACGAATGAGGGAGGTTTGTTTAGAAAATATTTTTAAATAAATAAACAATGACAATAATGTTTCCGTGGAACCAAGTCTTATCTTATTGGATTTTCGTATACTTTGTTTAAAAGGAGTGTTTCAGTCTTAAGCATGACTGCTAATGTAAATATTGAAATTACAGTAACAATAATTTATTATTAATTTAAGGTTGAGGTACTTGTGTAATGCTTCATGTCGCATTAATGCATCATGTCCAGCCATTTATTTGTATATTACATTTTTTCTTGTAATCCTTTGTAGGTGAATTCCTATTCTTGGCAGTACAAATATTTTTTAAAATAATAATAGTATTCCAAAATATTAAACTGATGGGGAAAATGCTATTGACTATGTTACAGTCCTTCATATGTTTGAGTTAATCGTACCTACTATTATTTCAAATTATCATTTGATTTCACTGGACTTTTTGTATTTACATGTATGACATTTGAAAAAAATGAAGTTTACCTAAAATCTGTGTTTCTTTACTCAGGGCCATACCGAGGTGTTGGTGCAGTGGCAGTCTTGCTCTGGATGGTATGTATCTAATCTGAAGTTTCCTTCAGTGTAGCTGATGGGTCTGGCAGAACAGGGGCCACAAAGTAGTCTTACCAACCAACTTCATCAACCCTGAGATCACTAACTTAAACATTTTGGGTTCCTCAGCAGTAAATTGAATTTAGTTGATCACATGGGGGTGGGGAGCCATGTCATCAATGGCTCTATCAGACGTTTGCGCCATAAAGTAAGACATCCAAGTTCTCTGCCCTTCGTCATTCAGACATCGCGCCCTAGAAACGTTGTCTGATTGTAACACATAAGCAGGGAAGTAGCCTACATTGAAATAGAAATTAAAATATACAATAGAGTTTATCATTGATCAATATCACTGAAGGTTAAATGATTGATATGTGAGGCTGGATGGTATTTGATCTCTTTTGTAATTACTGACTTGTTACATTTGTTCTTAACAATTATACTATAAGTATAGTTAGTAGTAATAAGTAGTATTATTTCTGTGTGCAGTCTTGCAGGCAGTTGTCTAAGTTTAGTGCTGTATGTTTGGGCATTGATAAGACAGCAAATTCAAAGAATTGGTCAAATGAAACATTGACTTTGAAATAAAAAATGTACCTTGTATTATATATGATGTACGTGTTATATATAAATATATACATTATACTGCACTTTCATCATGATATTTTTGAGTGACTTAGTATATCTTCTCATTTGAAATAGCATTGTCAACATACTGTAGAACTACATATTCCAAAAAGTAATACTTTTTGCTGTGTCAGTATTGTCATACTGATATTCTGTACAAACTGTGAAGTCCATTGAGACAAATGTAACATTTGTGATATTGGGCTATATAAATAAACATTGATTGATTGATTGATTGACTGTTTCTGTTTTACAGTGGGGCGAAGTGGAAAAATTCCTGGGAGCCAAAGGAAAACTTTTCCAGTTAAATATGGCTGACTTTTTTTTTTCTATTTTGGAGTAATAAAATACATATAAAAAAAACATCTATGTAAGTGTTGTGCCTATTTGTGTTCTTATGTTATCAGTGAGCTGAAGCCAAGACAAATACAAATATGTTTTAAGTGTATCCATACAAACTCATTCTCTAAAACTGTCATGATTGGTCTGTTGTGAATGACACCCATGAGGAAAAAGGTCCTATACATTATATCACATCGGCAGGGCTGTGATGTGATGAGGCCCTCGCGAGCGTCGACGGGGGGGTGGTGTGTAAACCCTGGACACACCAAGCCGATTACAGCTAGTGGAGCCTCGCAGCAGAAACTGTGGCGCGCTCAATTGCGCCGCATTTGCGCATCAGATGAGGCTCCCTCCACAAGATGAGGGCGAGAGGCAGACGCAGTCTGTGTGATCGGCGTGTATGGAGGGGCGGGCCTGCACATCGGCATATCACAGACTGGTGCATACATTGTACAGGCGGCAATTTGAAATGGAACGCAGCCCACACACGGCAGACAAACCCAAACACTTTTGGAACACGCCACCTCCAGACACATTAACATGCACTCCCCTAACTTTCCCCTAATCTGACATTGTATTTCATTCCATAACATATAAATATACTGTTCACCCATGTGAAACACACACACTGAAACCAAAATAATTTACAAACATGTGAAAATCTTTCATATGCGATGGAAACTTCTGAAGCAATGGAAACAGGAGTCAGAGAGACACGAGGAGAGCAGGAACTTTGATGGCAAACTGATGGTTTATTCACAAGACATGTTGTGTGCCACGAATTGACACAAAAGATGCCAAACCAATTCTGAAGATCTCTACCCCAGACCGATATTTAGCTAGTTCTGAGAGAAGAATCAACATTGTGCATAACAAGATAAAACCAACACCTCTATCAGCTGACGCCAATAGGCAGGAACAGGGAGACAAAACACTGAGAGCACAGTAGCCAAGGCTACAGGTGCCTGTGCTCAGTCAGGACAAGACCTGGGGGGTATACCACGAAACTGGTTCAACCTAACCTGGATATGTTTGAGTTAGCCGGTTGGCCTAATCCAAAACATACGCCCTCTCGCTAAACGGCACTACGACACGGGTTATCAAGTGGATCGCTCAAGCCAGCCGTGCCTATCTAGTTAGGTGCGCGTTCACATAAAAGGGGTAGTATTTGGAGCATTCGACCAATCACAAACATGGAGAAGCGTACTGACAGCGCAGCGCGTATACTTCCTGAATGAAAAGTCAACTATATAATTAGACAAATATGAAGACTTTAAACATCCATGACTCAAACACTTTATCCAGGATAAAAGCCACATAGCTGCACCTGCAAGGTGAACACAGCTGGTAAAAGAAAAAGTGTTTGAATGCGTACATTAACAGGTTTATGATATGCCCCGTCTAAGACACGATCTGACTTTAATTACATTTGACTCGAGTGTTTCGTAATGTGTTGCTTAAAATAATACTTCTGCATACAGTATGTGACACTGTAAGTGTTGCACGGCCAGATACGGCTCAGCTGACTCAGATAAGGAGATATATGATACATTATGATGTGATGCCGCGGACTGTACTGTGACTTTGATCCAGTTACTTATGTTGAGGCAGATATTTAATTAAGCTTTCTTAACGCTAATGTTATAATAGTCAGATTGCTCTGAAGATGGGAGGTGATATTCTATTAATGTTCACATTCACACGTGAACACGTTTGGTTCTATGCAAACTCAGTAATATCCATTGTGATACAGTTATAAGGCCTTCACAAGAGACTGTCAGTGGAGATTAAAGGGGATCAGGAGCTCACGTCTTCTCAGAGTCCTTGGTATCTGGCTTGATGATTGTCTCACATTTCTAAACTTCATGTCAATAACCTGCTTAAAAAGCTGAGGGTTAGGCTAGGTTTCTTCTACAGGAACAAGTCCTGTTTCTCTGCTTGAGGCCAGGAAAAGGCTAGTCACTGTGACCTTTTGACCTGTGCTGGACTATGGTGATTTGATCTATATGAATGCACCTGCCAATTGCCTGGTCAAGTTAGATGCTGCGTATCACAGTGCACTGAGATTTGTGACAAACTGTAAAGCATTAACCCATCACTGTACCCTGTATGCAAGGGCTGGTTTGCTTTCACTAACTGTACGGAGGCTCAGTCACTGGTACATTTTTATATACAAAGCCATGTTAGGGAAACTTCCATCTTATATCTGCTCCCTGATCTCACGGAAAATTGTAAGTGGCTACTGCCTGAGATCGAATGCTGTGGTTTTATTAAATGTGCCAACTGCTAGGACTGTCTTAGGGAAGACAGCTTTTAGATGCGCAGCTCCTCTGTCTTGGAATAGTCTGCAAATTAAATGGAAACTGAGCAATCTGGTGCCACTAAATGTTTTTAAAGCTCGGTTGGATGCTACTCAATCGGAAGCTATTGGTACCTGTTTATGTGGATAGTTATGTAAATGGTGCTGTATGATGTCCTTTTGTTGTTCTGTTTATGTTTTTATGTTTCGTGTGGAACCTACTTGAGCAGGTCTCCCTTGAAAAAGAAATCAATGATCTCAATGGGATACACCTGTATAAATAAAGGTTTGAAATTAAATGAAATGAGAGTCATCATCATCATGTTCTCTCTGCTGCTGCTGCTGCTGCTGGCAGCTGGAAGTGAGTCAACACTTATTATACTGCTGTTTAACAGGATAATCTGTCATATAACTTTTTTTTGTATTTGTACAGGTGTGAAGTGTGAACAGTTGACACAGCCAGCTTCTGTGACTGTGCAGCCAGGTCAACGTCTGACCATCACCTGTCAGGTCTCTTATTCTGTTAGTTAATAATAATAATAAAATTCAATAACATGCTTTAACCACTAGGTGCCCGTTTATCAGCTGTGCGCCGTTATGGTGTAAATACTGCCTATCTACCAATTGGATCCAATATAAAAGTCAGCCGAATTACTGTTGATATTGCAAGGAGACATATTGTGTGAAAATAAATCTAAGATGTTGTTAAATGGCTGATATATTTGTGATCCACGTCACGTTTTCAGTTTTGGCGGCAGTTCTTCCTGTTTGTATAGAAGTCTTCTCATCAGGGCTCTATAGATAGATAACTACGGCAGATATGTAATATGTAATGCAGCCGAACCATGTATTACAATGCCGTTATGTGATTAGCTCCAAAGAGAAAAGCAAGCAAACTCGGAATAAAGTATTATTTTATTTTTTTTAAATGTTTTCGGATTTCACATCGCATAAACACCATTTCCCAACGTGCATTGCGGCTAAACCATGAATCACCGAGCTGAGGATCTTGGTTATGGCTAGAAAGGATCCGTCTTGTGTAAAACTCTCGCGAGAGTTCGGCTGAATGTCACGTGGCTGAATGTTTACGTTTGGCAGGCAGCCTTTCAGTTAGGATCGTTAACATCAGTTGGCCACAGCAAATGATGGTGAGAAGCTAAACTATCTATTAATTATGTCAATGACAGGGAGTGTGATCGTTGAAAAGCGGTCTTGCTGGTGTTCAAAGAAGAATGACAACACTGTAGATCACCAACACTATGGTTTATTTTTTATTCACAGGCAAGTCAACGTTGTCGCAGTAAAAGTCCCAAGATAGCTCCTGGTGCAATAAAATGTTCCCTTGCAGTGTTTTACTATTATGTCTGATGTTTCTCTATTAATATTGCTGCTGCATTAATGTGTATGTTGCATCATGTTACTGCTGTAGATGTGTTTCCGAGCCGCTCCGATTACAACGAGAGTTACAACGAGAACGTGACGTCATATTTACAATAGAAGGATCCTTTCTAGCCATAACCGAGGATCTTGCCTACGTCTGTTTCCGGTATTGTTTTTGACGGATGTATTTTGTTATACACACATTCCTTCACATTTAATTTAAAATGTACATTAAAATATTTCATGAGGCTTTCTAAAATGTTTTAAAATATAACTACGGTTCGAGTTGAAGAGTTTATAAATTAACATGAACCGAAGCTGTTGCCTGGTAACGCAATCGTGCAACGTCACGTCCGTTAATTCCACATCCACACACATCGATTTAATAAATGAATATAGCCTTTGTATCTGCTAAAAGAGGTGCCGACCAGCTAGGGCAACAGAAAATTAGCGAAATTGAGTGTGACTATTACAAATGAAATCATTATTATATTAATATTGATAATAATAACAACCGACCGTCGGGGTAGCATTTGCTTGGCATTTCCGGGTATATCTCCACTGGTTGGGCCACGTTAACAATACTGTGTAAATGTCACGTTTGAAGGGACGAAATCGTGACAGCTTCACGTCTCCCATCATGGTAAATCGTCACATGTTCACGTCTTGCCGTGATACCGGGTTGTGCTGACCATGTCCATGCCTTTATGACAACAGTGTACCAATCTTCTGATGGCTACTTCCAGCAGGATAACTCACCGTGTCACAAAGCTCAAATATTCTCCAACTGGTTTCTTGAACATGACAATGAATTTTACTCAAATGTCACAGTCCACAGTCATCAGATCCAAATCCTACAGTGCACCATTGGGATATGGTGAACGAGAGATTTGCGTCATGGATGTGCAGCCGACAAATCTGCAGAAACTGTGATGCGATCAGGTCAATATTGAGTGAAATCTCTGAGGAATGCTTCCAGTACCTTGTTTAATCTATGCCATGAAGACTTAACGCAGTTCTGAAAGCAGATGGGGGTCCAACCCATCCTAGCAAGGTGTACCTAATTAAGTGGCTCGTGAGTGTATTACTTAGCTCAATTTGTATTGTTAGTGTGTGTCTGTAGGAGTAAAGTCTAGACACATTCTTTGGATGTAAGCATTGGCTAATTAAACAGATCATGATTAAATGACATGATGATAATAAGGGTGATCACCAAAACCTTATACCAGGGGTGGGGAACCTCTGGCCCTCGAGGTAACTCGGATCTGAAGGTGACTGATAACTGCTAATGGCATTTACTTGGATACCAGACATAGTAAATGCAAAGCAGGATCATATAAAAAAAAAAAGGTAATAAACAAGCCATTCAATCGTAATACTCGTTTTAATACGTTGACATGCATACAACACAATAGACTTGTTAAGTCCTGTTCGTTGTCCTGTTTGTTGTCCTTATCACCGTCCTGTTAGTTTTCCTCATCACCGTCCTCATCACCGTCTTGTTCGTTGTCCTCATCACCGTCCTCATCACCGTCTTGTTCGTTGTCCTCATCACCGTCCTCATCACCGTCCTGTTCGTCGTCCTCATTACCGTCTTCAATGTCTTCCTCCATCATGAGAAAAGACGAGTCCGAGCCAATACAGCTGTAGGTGCTGGTGACTCTGCTCAGTTTCTGCTCCAGAAGATATTGATGGTGTAAAATACAGCAGTGCAGTCCCCTGTATCCCTCTTCTGTTATATCGCTTGGAGAAACTAAAATAAAAAGACAAAATGACAGTCTATGTAAGGCAACTTTTAATTGATTGATGTTGGTTCCATATAAGCAATTTGAATGTTTAACTCCGAGGCTGTATATTAGCTAAAAAGATTTGTGATTCAGAAAAAATGCAATCATTACAGATGCTATTCAGTGATAGACATTTGACACTGGGAGGGGGGCAGTGGCAAATATTATAAATCGGTATTTGTGGAACATACTTTGGTTCCTGATGTCGTCTTTTGTCTGATGAAGGAGGCGGTCCAGTTTGTCCAGTGCCTGCCTCAGATTTTGACAATGCTGGGTCATCTCCTTCACAATGATGACTTTCTCCTCTTCCATACGCCTGACCAGCATAACCTGGTCAAAAAGTCGCCTCTTTGTGCGCAGGTTCACCACTATAATGGAAAAAACACAAAATATAACAACCACAATGGTAAGGCTAATAAAACAAATAATATCAGTTTGTATTCAATCTTTTTTAATTAAATTGACCAAAACCTTAAAATCTGGTAAAAAAAAATTCAACCTCGCCGCTTGCTGAATTTTTTCAATTCTGTCTATGTTGGCAGAATTACATTCAGTATGTCTTGAGATTCAACATTAGTATGCAGTTCAGGGTGGTCAGGAAGGGTTTTACTGTTTCCATAGATATGCCTGTCCCAGTGAGACTAGACTATTAAGACTTGATAGGGCAACATCATACAGACCTTTCAATATAATTATTTTAAAATGATTTGTTGTGATCATGATGATTTGTGACACCTATGTTGATAGCTCTGTGTTACATTGGTGATTGTATTCTAGTACTTCAACTGAATTTATGGAATATCTAGGGCAAACAAAAACAAGTTGTTTCTTACCATCTCCTTGCGCCTCCCAGGGCAGAATGACATCCTCAGACAGACCGCATGCTGCTTCTGTGTCAATTTTCTCTGAACAGGCATCAATGGTGTTGTACTGCAGTATCCTCTCTCTGAGTTTCTTCTTGAGCTCTGTCAGTCTTCTCCGTTTGCGTTGCCTTGTTTGGTTGCTGTCTGTAAAGTAAAACAAAATACAAATAAACTAATATTAATAATACAAACAACAACAACAAGAAACAAATATTGTTTCTAGATAACGTAATAATAAATACCATTTTGTCGATAGAGGTCGTGTTTCTTTCTTCGGAGGGAATAAATAATTTCATCTATTTCTCTCTGGAGCTCCTCTTGGCTACTCTGGGCTCCATGTTTCTCTTGAAAACAGAAACAACAAGGTGTAATCATAAAACATGAAGCCAAATGTTTGGAAATATGGAACCAAATCTATACCACAGTGATCATATAACATACCAGTGGCTGCCCATTGCTTGACCTCCAACACCCACTGCTCCGTGTCCTCCAGGGAGATGTTCAGCTCTTGCTTGAGACTCTCAAGATTGTCCACTTCAGTTTGTGCTCTCTGTGTAGTCTGGTTAGAATGTTTCAAAGGAAAAAGTGAATATGCGTTCCAGTTGGTTGAGAAGGTTGTTTTTTACTGAATTCCTTTATGCACATTAACTGACCAGACAACAACATGAAATGCTAAACACCTTCTCTTCAAGGTTGGCAAGTATCACCTTAGTGTCCCTTTTTTTTCAAGATCAAGCAGGATTAACATTATTATTATTATTATTATTATTATTATTATTATTATCCAGAAATTCAGATGAATCAACCTATAGTGCTTTATTAAAAACAAACAGAACAGAGACTCTCTTGGCAGAACAGTGTGCCATGGCAGCACCATCATAATGAAATGATTGCAGAATACATTCAATTCAACAACATGTAGCTAAGGATGGTGTTAAATTACTACAACAAGAAACTCAGATATTCTTAATATACATTTTGAAATGCAGCATGGACGTCTTACTTTGACAAATCTCTTTGAGAGTGTCTTGTGGAGATTCTCCACCTTCCTGTGGTTCCATTGCATAGCCAGCACGGTTATCATATCTGCTCTAGCTGTAAACACAAAAACATGAACATTCATATGAGCTTTACAATGTGGCACTACTTAAAACTATTTGTTTTCCTCTACCAACCTGATTTGGTCATGTATTTTGTTGTCAGAGCTGCCCTTGAGAGGAAGCTGTTAACCTGTTCCACTTCCTCGCCGACAGTATTTCCAGCACCTTCCTGGCTTCTGCCACCCCACTTCACCTGCTCAGAATCATAAACAATGAGATCTAGCTATTTAGTTCAATATTATAATTTCTTGTACTGTACATCTTTAGTTATCATCAGTGTCAGGAGCAATTTCAGAAAGTTAAAATGTTCTGATATTGAATTATGCTTTGAACTACAATGTCACAACTGCAGTTATTTGAAGCTCTATTCATTCATTATTTCTACAGTGCGGATATATTTACTAAAATAAACATAATGGGTTTTGGAAGCCTATCCTTGTGACAGTCTGTTTTGTAACAATTTTGTCAACATTTGTAACTATTACAATTATTCCACAGGCTTGAATAGAATATACTACATGATATTCTTATGTGCACTACAATTTCTAAAACATTTGAATCTAGTGACACAAATGTTTAATTTGCATACTGTACCTCGCATTTGCCTGTGTGGGCCTTGGCGTGCATTACAGAGA
The DNA here is from genome assembly GCF_949606895.1 of Notothenia rossii. Lineage (NCBI taxonomy): Eukaryota > Metazoa > Chordata > Actinopteri > Perciformes > Nototheniidae > Notothenia > Notothenia rossii. Next base: position 125,166 of record NW_027639489.1, on the reverse strand, counting down.
GAAAAGGTTTCATCTCTGTAAGTGGTTGGAGCTCAGGCAACTTTGCTGCCATCTTCTCCAAATAAGGCCAGTACCTGTAATGACAAAATCAATTAGCTCTTCCAGTTGCATGATGGCATAATAGTAAAAAGATAAACCAGGTCCTTAAAATTACCAGTACAATCCTTGTAACCAACATCAGCATTTATCCAAATGAATGTTTTTTTTGCTTTACATCTACTGGATGTGCAAGAATTAAATAGATAACACGTTTCCCACAAACACTTCCAATTTTGCAATAGTTATAACTACCTGCAGGCAACATCCATACAAAAGAATGTTGCATTCGCAACTTCAGCCAGCTCCTTCTGCAGGAACATTGGGAAGGCATATATTTCACCACGGTAGTGATTTAGGCCTTGTAGTAAGATGCCATGTCTGCACACAGCTATTTGCAGTCCTTCCTCGTCCACCTTGGCCCTGGACTTGTGTGAGGTTTCTCTGCAAGCTGTGAATGTTGCCGGTCCACAAACATCACGACCACTTTTCTGAAATAGACACAATCTGTTACATTTAACCCTGTGCTAAGAAAAATAAATAAAGGGTTAGGGGATTGAATAGATTCTTACAATCGTCATCTGGCTCCTGATTTTGTCGACAAAGGCAGACACTTTACTGTCCTGGGCAATGAACAGTCCATCAAATAGAGACGGTTCATCTGTCCTGCGAAATTCGAGAAAGACATTGTAAGCAACATTATCATACATACATAAGTTTGATTGTGTCCTCTATTTAATGTGGCCAATTTGCTTTTGCCATAACATTTTCATAAATGTGGAAAAGGTCTTTGTGAATTTGATCTGTAATTCTGTGTAAAGTCTTTTGCCACCATTATTTAACATTAGTGAAAAGTTTACTGACTTCTTGTAAAAAGGTAAAAATAAAAGTACATCCTTTATATTGATGGGCATGGAATAGGGCAGAGGAAGGCATAGAAAAAGGTTCCTGGGCAATTTAATACATTTTTCATGAAGCGATTATATCCAAAACTGGTTCTTAGCTCCAACATATCCAACTAACGTCAACCATTTAACATTTTAAAGTTGAGTTAACTTTACAGGCGTCATATATAATAATGTTTATGAATTGGATTTATATAATTATGTGTAATTTCACACCAACCATTGTTTTCTGATGGTCTACAAACTTTGGAAAAAGAAATTGCAGAGTTGGGGAAAGTTAGACATTTCAGCAAAGACATTCAGCTTAGTCAATAAAACAACAACTAAAATGAGAATATGATTTCACTGACCCTCTGGACTTCTTGAAGCGATAATGCTTTCTATTGCCATCTACAGCAATAGCCAGCATGTCAGGTGTGCATGCTGGGCATTTAAAGGGCTCCACCAGGCATAGATCTTCTTGTCTGTAATTACAGAAGGCAAACTCCCGAAAGACTCTGTGGAAGATATCGCTACAGATTCTGCCTGTCTGGAAAAAAGAATGGTATTCATTTGGTTAATTAAAAGTTTGGTATTCAAAAATCTTGAAAACCACATTTTATTCTTACCCTTCCTGTGGAAAACGATCGATGTTCAAGCATTTTTATAAATACTTGCTGGGATAATGCTGGGCTGGCCAATTTCATTTGCTCGAATGATGTGAACACATCAAAGTTAAAAATAATTTTGCAGCTGTCGGTTGCTGGCCAGTATTTGTATCCCAGCAAGTCACCTATGCTCGGGGACCATTTGGCGGAACAAATTGGGCAGCACACAGAAGGCAGACGAACGTTGTATGGACCTGAGAAAAAATATAAATGTGCAATTTGACAGCTATCTATGCAATGTAGGACAAAAGTATAATAGTAATCCTGTATTTCTGCTTGATCGTCTTCTGGTGGCAACAAACCATTGATAGTCACCAACACGGTCTGCTTTCCTGGGATGATGGTGAAATCTTGGCTTGGACCACAGAAGCAGATTTGGGATGGCGGAGGAATTGGAAGCAGACACACTGCAGCAAAGACAATTTCAGAGATTCATATGCATGTTAGGACATGTTAGGAAATGTAGTCAATACAAATTGAGACATTTTAACTGTTAAAGCAAACTTCCGACATGGTGAAAATGATGCCGCTGTATATGTAGTGCACATTAGGAAACCATGGTAAGGGAATATGTAATACCTTATTTGAACCCACCTTGTTCACAGAGTCCATATTGGCCACTTTCATCCACAACCACTAAGGATGTGGGAGGAATAGGTCTGTAAAACCCATCAAACATGGCTTCCCTGTCATGGAAGACATGTTTACCATGGATAATAGGGTCACATGCCGGACAAAGAAAGGGAGTTCCTGGTGGAACACAGTCCAAGCACCGGACCACAGCATCAGCAGTTTTGCATTGGAGACAGGAACGTGTAGTGACAATCTCTGCAGCCAATTTCAAATTAAGGAGCTCTGGCATTGCAGCTCTGAATTTTTGTTCACGTTTCAACTGTCTTTGGGTCCATGTTGATGCAGTGGGTGTTTCTTCTGATGATGCAGGGACAGTGAGAGAACCCAACAGGTTTCTCAGTGTCTGAAGATGTTGATCTAAAATAACAAAATATAAAACAAATCATGGAATTTAGTTTAATTTAAAAAAGATATTCCATACATGGCTTTTCACTTTACAATGTATCATGAACAAAGCTATTACATACTACAAACAATTACCTACATTTCAAGTTGAAGGATAATTTAAGAATTCATTGTGCATACCAAGACTTGGGACCTGTAGAGGAATCTCATGTGTCTCCTCGACCTCTGGGGACTTCTGAGAGCTGGAAGGTTTAACTGCATAAAACAAAGTACGATGATATGGGAAACATTATTGAGGACCGACCAACGACATTAAAACTTAATGAAACACTAGAACTAGATTATATTTTACAGACCAGATCGATTCTTATTCCAATGTTGGGCTATAATGTTCCCATCCAGGTCCCTCTTCCTCCAGGAAACATTTGATCCTTGCGTTATTTTCTTTGGTATCTTCTGTATCTTCGGTTTCTTTGGTTTCTTTGGTATCTTAATATACAAATATATAAAAGAGATTATATATTTCCCTTAATTGTTGCACACACATCTTTGTAATGTGTGTGTCTGTTATCATTTGAGTAAATGTTATAATACATTTTTGGATAATGTTGTACTTGCCTTATTTGCCAACTCATCTGCGAGGGCATTCCCTATCTCTAGCCATTCATTCAGTTGCTTGGATGCCATTTTTAAGTGAGGATAAAAAGGGCAACAACAAACAAAGGATGAACTGACATACAGGGAGGGAGAAAAACAAAACAAAAGACAAGAAAACGAGAGGGGTGAAAGAGAGTAGGAAGAGGAATATGGCTCTGAAAAGAACCGTTGATTTTTTTATGATAATAGGCTACTTCATATAATTGAATTGATAGATGACCTGAAAAAAACCAAACAGATGAACTCAGATTAGCTGTGCTACCATGTAATTTAATTGTTGCTTCATAAATAAGCATTCGCCAAAATAAAACTACAGGCACCAAAATCAATCAAGTCCCAGGTAAATCAGTAATTACAGGGAAATATATTTCTCTTTTTAACTAGATGTGATGCTTTCACAAAACTTAAGTTGAATTAGCGAATGTTTAAAGTAGTAAAACAACTATGACCTGATGATATTCAAGTGTTGAACTTACCCTAACTATCATTAATGCAACATGTTAGGTGACATTTCGAAGAAAGAAAAAGTGTGTGCATTATAAAAAGCGCCATGTAAATGTCAACTATTATTATTATTATTATTAAAGTGCCATTTCCTTTCGCATTGTTTACGTTCATATCATGTCCTGGTCTGGTTAGCTGAATATACATACTTTTGCCATTGTTATGTGTTATGTCACGTGCTACCAAGGGTTTTGTTTTTAGGCAAGATTTTAGCTCCTTTTGTGCGAAGGAGAAAACTCTCCCTACAACTTGTTGTAGACGAACCTTCTTATATTGCAATACATATCCGTTAGCGCATATAAGCTAAGCGCTAAGCGCTAACCTTTACAGCCATGCTATTGCTAACAACATGCATTCGCCTATACTGCCTATGCCACGGGCCAGCCCTAAAACGTAAAACTGAAATATCGTGGTTAAACATGATTAGTAGAAAAACGACAGGATTAATTAAAAGCGTAAACAAATCAAATGAAATACAGAAATCAGATTTACCACTTGTAAAGCTCTGACGCTCTTTAACAATCCTTCTTCTTCTTCATCTTCTTCTTCATCTTCTTGGCTCGTCGCACTTTTATTGATGCGCAAGGTTAAAGTTCACGGGATTACGATCGTGACAAAACGTGACAAAAGGTTGTAATAAACTGCTGCTAGAAGTGAATAATGGGAAAGCTACGTGGCTATGGGTCGTAATATCGTGATCAACACTGCTTAAACAATCGACCTATTTGGTCGTTTTTTGTAGGAGGACAGGCTGCTCAGTGCGGCTGTGCTCCCTCCCGCATGCTCCACATTCCTTGCTCCTCACGGCGCTGTTACGATCATTCCATGTCGTCTTGTGCCCACGGGATGCTTGGTCTGCTCTAAAAGGTTTTCTGCTAACCGCGTGAGCAGAGCGACTGTCGTGGCTACGAGCGGGGGATAGCATTGTCTTTAGCTGCTGCTGTGATAGCTCATGTCACGTCAAGTCTGGACCGTGACATAGCAGTTTTTCGCGCACTCTTTGTGAGTTTATAGCAAAGACAATCCTGTCTCTAATCATTTCCTCACTGTTTGGGATAGTTAGTCTTGCACCAATAACAAATATGTATAGGAAGTCATAAAATAACAAATATAGCCTATTGTTGTTCTGCAGGTGAAGCATTAAAACTCTGACCACTCGAAAAAAGCCCACACAGTTTGAGTGTTCTCACAAATTATTTTCTGATATTTACCTAGTGTAATTATTTGTTGGTGAAATTATAAATAAAACCTTTGAAACCAAAAAAAACCACTGGTATGAAATAAATCTGTTTTGAGAACACAACAGTTATGAATTATTTATTTTTCCACCAAATGAAATATCACTTTTCGCTTCCTCACCCTTTAAACATGGACATATCTTTTCAATGTGACAAGACGCATCCCTCGGATTTTGAAGTCTGCCAGTGGGTAGGGATCATCTTATGGCTCAAGAAGTTCCACTTCCTTGCCTGGTGACGTTTTGAGATCATAAGCTCTATAATGTTCAATGTAGCATCCACTGAGCTTTTTCACAATGAAGATCAACTTGTCCTGCAGTATCACCATTTGGAGGATTTCACAAAACTCTGGGAGTCCTCCCAGTGATCCATAGATCAAGATCATCCCACACTTTACTGGGAGTATCTTTAAAGGTACAAAATAATTTGTATATTAGCTTTGGCTGAACTCTAAAATGAATAACTCCACAGAAAACAAAACAGTGGATTTTGTCCTATAATCACCTGCACTTTGCGTTTACGTTAAAATTACTTTCAGAACACACAGCGACATTAAAGTACTCTCTATATCACTCAAAGTAGTGTAGCTTCACGTACCTTAGGTAGTGTGGCCATTTCCATAACACCAAAAAGGAGGACACTTTGGGATTATCTTTTAGTTTTTATCCTGGCTTCACTGAATCCTTCACACTCAAAACACAATAAGACTCTAGTGTACTAACCACAAGTTGAATGTCTATTTACGATACTTTTGCCCTTTCCTGGCTGCTTCCAAGAGTTTTTTGTTTGTAAGGAGTCTCTGGTACATGTCTGTGCACTCAAATGTGAAGTTGACACAAATTTGCAGCTCTGCCTTGACACTGTCCACATCCAGACGATTTCTCTCATTTCTCCATGCTGAGGTCATCATTGAGAACACACGTTCTGTATGTGCATTGCTACATGGGATGGAGAAGATGTAGGCGCTGATCTTCCTCAGATTCACAAGTGGGACTTCTGCTTTGGAAAACAGTTTCAGATACCGCTCCTCACTGTGGCATCCTTCCATTTCTGAAGAGCTGAGAATAGCTTCCACCATGCCATATTCCTCATAGAGTCCATCCATGTCAATGTCTTTCAGGCTGCAGGCTTGGACTGCATCACTGTATTCTCCATAGGACACAGCAGTTGTGAGGCCAAGCTTTGACACTTTACTATGAAAGCTGTTCTCAGAGAAGTCATACCTTTCACTCACGTATTTCTTGGCTCTTTCATAGAAAACAAGAAAATCAGCCTCACATTTCTTAGCCAGATCAGGGGTTAGCTGCTTGAGTTTGTTGTTCACAGCAAAGCCAAAAAATGTGTCCTTTAACCTTCTCTCAAGTTTCCCTTTCAGTTCAGTCATTACCTTAAACACAGAGGTTATGCTGAATGATTTGGCCTCGAGTGCTTCAATGCAGTCTGAAAACACTTTCAGAATGTGACTGAGGAAGAGAAAATACATCTCAGATACTTCGTTGCCATCCTCGCCAAAGCATTTCCACAAAATCTTGGAGCATTCCTCCTCACCTAGACTCTGAAAGTAGCTGATCAGGGGTCTCCAACACTTCAGGATTCTGTCAATAGATGGCAGCAGAGACAACCATCGCGTGACAACGTGCCGCAGCAGATTGCATTCCTCCACTTCCACAAACTCGCAGAATTCCTTCAACTGCGCCGTTCTGCTAGCTGAGATGCTAAAATGGCTATACACCTTAAGCACAACATTTTCAATGTCAATATCCAAGTTGCTTGCTGCATATCTTGTTGCATTGTGCAGAATATGGGCTAAACAGTTTGCAGCGAGCACGTCTTTTTGAGCCTGTTTCAGTTTCTGATAAACACTGTTGTGTTTTCCATAGTTAACGCTGGCGTTGTCTGCTGCATATGCTGACATTTTTTTCACATCTAGTCCAGACATCTCCAGTTTAGATAGCAGCTGATTTGTTATAGCTTCCGACTTTTCGTTGCTATCACTGTAAAAATCCAACAGTGCATGTTGCACGCCCTCCTCAAAGTGAAAATATCTCAGTACAATGGGGAAACACTTGATCGTACCTTTGTTTGATGCATCACTTGCCACTGAATAATGCAGTTCATTTTCTTTTATGTAATCCACATGCGTCTGGACAGAGTAGGGTGCTAGGATATTTTCGCACAAAGCTTTGGCTTTTGTTTTTCCACAGGTCATCCCTTTTGCTATTGATGAGTCGTTGTAGATTGTGCGATCAACTTTTATTCCACAGTCTACACTCCTGTATGACTGGTGATGCTTGACGGCATGATAAACTTTACAAAGTTCTGCTGCAGAGATTTTGTCACCTTGAGGCGATGAAGCTTCACGGAAAAACGATAAAAGTGAAGAGGCACCTGCGCTTTGATCGTTGCTTTTGTGCTTATCTGTGTTAGCATGTCTGTCGACAGCACCTTTTCCTTTGCTACTTACCTCCACATCGCAACGACACAACGTGCAAAAAGCATGGAAGTCGTCCTTTCGGCTTTTTGTGAGGAATCCATGCTCTTTCGACCATTCAGGATTAAATGAAGTCTTTCGTTTCGGCATTTCTGCGGTTTAACCTACCGCTAACTAGGCGGAGTTGGCTCATGAGCTAGTCTGCTAGCGCTAACGTCACTCTGTGCCACAGTGCCATGCCGTGAACGTGACGTCAAGAAGCACATGGCTAATTGTTTACGTTTATTAACCAATGAAATACAAGATATTTATTTGACATCACATTCAGCCAATAATTTGTAAGACCACAAGTCTTACAGGGATATATACTTACACATAACTTATTTTTTGTATTTCTTTGTATAATTGTCTATTTTTTTTTTTATACCCTAAAAGTATAAAATGGGGATCACCTCAAAAGGAGGACAAATGAGCGTCCGGCTCAAGGCTGCGCCGGCAGACGGACACAGACATTGAAAACCGGACTGTCCGACCTAAAACCGGACGGATGGCCACCCTAGGTAGTAGTCCAATACGATGTGTCAAAGCCTGAAGAAACAACCACCGGTCAGGCATGAGAAATCATGAGAAGAAAAAGAAATACATTTATATTAGGGGGGGACATTTCTAATTGTTGTTAAGCTTTCACAGTCACGTATTATCACCCCGAACGTAGTAATGGTCTTATCAGCAACAGAAAATTACACTACAAGGCTTCTTATTAGCACATTAGCACAGCAACACAGAACTGGATAACACTTTAACCGAGGTACTATAAATGTGAGGCTTTATCAACGCCGCATCAATCACTTCCAGCATAAACAAGAAGGGAGTCTGTTGGAAATTAAAATCAATGTTTTGATGGTATAATGTAGCTTAAACATACCGTCAGTTTAAACGATGTTTTATACTGAACAAAACAGAAATTCTCGTGCACAACCAGTTGTTAAGCTTTTATTCTGAAAAGCCTTCATCTCCGGTTAGCATTTAGCATGCGGCTAAAATACGATTTCCTAAAGAGGTGAATTTAGCAGCGAAATGACATGGAGTGGTGCAAACCGAAACCTACTGATTTAACACTACAACTATAGATGTCGAGATACTACCATGCTGAATATTAAATGAAGGTACAGTTTATTTGAATACATTATTGTTTACAGACGAGAGTAGCATATGACAACATCCGGAATGACCGGAAACCAAACCAGCTGTGAAGTATTTTCTGTATTTTTTAGAGTATTGATTACAGCGTTTAGAATGTGTTACATGAAAAGTGATGAAAGAGAATATGAGGAGAAAAGGCGTGTTAAGCATATATTGAATGTGAAAAGTACCAATCCTCTGTTTTAAATGCAACAACGGACATTAGAGACGAGGCGAGCCGGCTTGCGGGGAGGAGCCAGCAGAGGATATATATAACAGCACCGGACGAGGGGTTCGCTCTCTTCTCTTGCTCACGAGAGCCGGATCACAGCTGTTTTCTGCCTGAACAATATTCTGTCTGTAACACTACCGCGCCTTAGTTAATTAAAGTATCCCATTTGAATCTTCTCAGAGACTCCATTTAGTCTAATTTTAAAGCTTCTCTCCTGGACGCGAGAATAACGAACATATTTAACAAGTCCCGCCATCGAGGCGACCGGCACAACCAATTATTACTGCATCTCCCACACAGCGAGGTTAAGTTCTATGTTCGTCAGCCGGATGCATCACCGGGCTTTCACCAGCGCAACATGCCCCCTCACTGCTCGGTGATGCCGTATCGTCTTTATAATTACACTTGACACAGCGGCGGCGACACTACATTAAACCGTTCACACACACACGCCGAAATAGTACAAAAAAAATGTGTGCAGTTTGGTGACAAGCTAATGTACTAATAATAATACTAGCCTTAACATGACCCAGTTTGCGCATTAGTTTGCGCTAATTTGGTAATAAGCAGCTACGCCAGTGTGACGATATAGTTCACGATGTGTTATGTTTATTTGTTTAGTTTAGTTTAGTTTAGTTCTTTGTCTGTTTTAGCCACAAGGCTCCGCCTGAGGGCGTGAAGGTGAGGAAGAGCGTTTCTTCCTCGGTGGTTGAGAGAACTGTGACGGAGTTTTTGGTTCATAATAAAGTTGCCACGAGTGAGAAAAGACAAGTGATGTCCGCTTGAGTCCTTGAGTGCAACATATATTGGTGAGCTAGCCAGGATATTAGCTCTAAACAGATTAAAACAGGGCTTTTATCCTGAGACGAACCAGGAAAAGAAAGATAACACTGTACCGTGAGGAAAATATGGATTTGGAGATTCTCCTAGATCGCGCCACCATTGCTCTGACTCTGAGTCAGCAAAACCGGGACCGGATGGTGGAGGTCTGTAAATATCTGCATTGTATAGAAGATGATGAAGAAGATACTTTTGCTGATAAAAACAGAAGAACATTATTCAAAATAGCAGAAAACAAAATTGACGAAATTGAAGAAAAAGCAGATGCAGAGGAAGCATGTAAAGTAATCCAAGAGCTGCTAGTTTTCATGGAGGGCCTGACAGAAGACGGAGACAGAAAGCCGCGCGAGCGCCGCCATGACACTGAGATGAGAGATAAATATATGGAGCTGCAGCAGTCCCGAAAGAGTTTGGAAGACGAACTAAAGATGCTGGGTGAAAAACTAAACATATCAGATGGCGTCAGCAGCAGCACTAGCGGGCCACTATTCACAGCTAAGGTGCCAGAGGTAACCATCAGGCGAGAGTTCCGCATCTGCGGCCAAATCGGTGAAGTAGGGCAGCATGACAAACTGTCATATACCAACCTAATACACCAGATAGAGAGCGGGCTTCGCAAGGGTCATGGTGAGTCGGAAGTAATCGAGGCTGTGATAAGGGCCATTAGCCCTGGCTTAAAGCTGCGTGACATGCTAGAAATAAAGACTGAATTGACTCTGCCTCAGCTAAAGATCATATTAAAGGGGCATTACAATGAAGATGACACTTCAGATCTGTACCAAAAATGTATCAGCATGTCCCAGGAGCCGAAAGAATCAGCACAAGAGTTTTTGTTCAGAGCTATTGAACTAAAAGATAGACTGCTGTTTACATCCAAGGACAGAGACTCGGAGGAGTACTACAGTGCAGACCTGGTCAAGAAGAAGTTTCTACGGTCAGTTGGTACAGGGCTGCTCAGTGATAACATAAAATACCAGATTAAGCCATACCTTGATGACATGGAGGTGACCGATGAAACTCTGATTGAAAGAGTAAATGAAGCAGGAAACCTTGAGGCAGAAAGAATAAATAAGCTCAAACGTAACAACACCAAAACACCCAGAATGACAACTAACAATAAGTTGGACAAGTCACCTGACCCCTCCATGCAGAAAACACTGCAGGAGGATGCTAAAGGCACCCACAAGGAGAAGACAAAGAGAGCCCAACCTCCACAAGAGCTTGTGATGCACACTCTGGTAAGAGAGCTTCAAACTGAGGTTGCTGAAATGAAACGTATGGTGTTAGCTTCCATGAGCACTGGCAGGCCACAGAACTACAGGCAAGCTACAGGGAACAACAGCATCCGGAGAAGAGCGTGCAGGGACTGCCAGGACAAAGGAGAGGAAGTCAACTGTAGACACTGCTTCAAGTGTGGACAGCTGGGACACATATCCAGAGGATGCAGAGCTCCACGCCAGGCGCAGGGAAACTTCGGAGGGTTGCTGCAAGGGGACCAGCAGTAATCCAGCAACAGCCGTCAGGGTCCCACCGCTGCAACAACTGTCTACAGGAGGAGGATGCAACCAGGAGACTTGTGACATGTGCAGGTTGTTCAAGTACAGTTTATTGCTCCAGGTCCTGTCAGAAGCATCATTGGCCAGAACACAAACCTCTGTGTAAAGCAGTAAGTTTAGTTGCAGAACACTTAGCAGAAACCAAGAGACATAAGAACAACTTTCCAGACACATGCAAAGTTAATTACTTCTCAGCTAAAGAAGATAAAAGACTTATTAAACTTATTGGCAAACGGAAAATGGTAAAATGTACTTTCGATAACTGACCGGTGACAGCATTGTGGGATGCGGGTGCTCAGGCAACAGTAATAAATGAACAATGGCGATCACATGTTAATATTAATTATTCCTCACAATAATTATTAACAATGATTTACCATTGCTATAGCAACCCCATTGTTTTGTTATGAAAATGTATCTATATTTACACATTCTCGCCAGATCTATCAGGGGTCGTTGTAATGCTGCGTTCACACCGGACGCGACTTCGCTCTAATCGCTCGGTTTCACCGCTGCTGCCAGCTGTGTTTACTCGCATCATTCAAACAAGACGCGCTACAACTACAACAAAATGAACATATTTTACCGTGATTAAATTGTAATACACGTTTCTAAATGATGCCGAAGTAACAACATACTGATACCGTTTAGTAAAAACCATGAATTAATGCTTGACAAGTCTGCAGACAAGACAGCAGGCGAAAAACGTTTTAAAATGCTTGTTTTCTGAATGGAGATTGGGTCGACCAGGCTAAGCTAACGTTGTATATGCTCATTCCACACTCATAACAACGGCCTACAGACATAAATAAGCCAGCGACTGTATTCACCATGACACAGACAGTCTGTGGTTTGTACTTGTTTAACTTTTGTCTAGTTTCTGAAACGATATGAGGAGCTGTGATCTCTGTTTGCTAACTGCTAACAGCTAACTGCTGATGTTTTCTGGTTGAACGTCAGTGGCAGGCTGAGATCCTCACCACTGCTGTGTGCACTTACAACTACAATAAGCATGTTAATGTTAATCTAACAGCTCCGGCGATCCACAATTTTGCATTTTGAAATGCTCCCGATTTCTGAGGTCTAAAGGTTGGCAAGTATGGTGTGTGTGTGTGTGTGTGTGTGTGTGTGTGTGTGTGTGTGTGTGCGTGTGTGTGTGTGTGTGTGTGTGTGTGTGTGTGTGTGTGTGTGTGTGTGTGTGTGTGTGTGTGTGTGTGTGTGTGTGTGTGTGTGTGCGTGTGCGTGTGTGTGTTTGCGGTGTGGTGATGAGGCCGATGATCGTAGCTGCTCATGCTAGCTTGTCTCAGCTAAAGGTGGAACGGAGATTTGGTGCGTGGAGTTAAACTCTGAAACTATCTTGGGTCAGAGTTCAATTTCACGCACCAAATCTCCATTTCACTTACATATGTATATACAAAATGTGTGCTTTTAAAATGTTATATTCAATATTGTCATTTTAAAAATTAAAAATGTATTCAATAATTTGTTTAGACGGAGCTCCATGGTGACTTGTGCTATTTTTAGAACATGCACGCGGGCGACCAATTTCCCGCCTGCGGGCGACTTAGTGCCCGCGGGCACCGCGTTAGCTACCCCTGCACTAAATGGACTTGCTGCAAATAGAACAGAAATCCCATTTATGGGATGGATACCAGTAGAGTTCCAACTGAGCGGGTTAGAGACTTCTAGTGCAAGTCTGCTAGTGCCAGTTTTAGTTTCCAGTGATCAAAATGTGGCAGAAGACCCTATAGTTGGCTTTAATGTAATAGAGGAAGTGATCAATGAACAATTAAAGCAACAGAAGGGCACAGCAGGAAGTGACAGCACTACAGCAGTTGTGAGCGGTGCTTTTGAAATTGACTCTTATGCTGCACACACTTTTATCCAGCTAATACACACTCATCAAGCTACTTCTGAGGAGACCATAGTAGAAACAGGCAAGGATAAAGTTGTGTTTCTCCAAGGTGAAGTTACCACAGTGAAATGTCGCACACGCATGCAGACTGAAGAGGACACTGTCATGTTGTTCAGCTCAATAGAGAGGCGAAGTCCCTCCCCTTCCGGGAGCCTCCATGGGACCCCGGAAGCGGAAAATTATACATAGAAGTCAATGGAGAGAGAAAAGTTATCTTTTGATCCCGTTTGAATTGTGCCACGAATGACACATATGATGTTTGTCAATCTTAAAAAATCATTTCCATGCAAAAAAAGTCACAGTTTGTCGTAAAACTGCTGAAATATAAGACTATGAATAATACGCAACTAGAAAGACTACAAATCCCAAATGCATTCTGGGTCGCGTAAGTGATGTCATAGGCGATAATGCTCCAAGACTGGTTGTGACTCGCAAAGCAAAGAGGAAGAAGAAGACTGATTTATTCCCTCCAATAAATATAAGAGATTGCTCCAATAAATTCACTTTTACAAGATGCCTGTGTGCTTTGTACGAGGTTGTAATCACAAAAGAGATCATACCACTTGCTCGTTCTATCGCTTCCCGTCTGATGAAAGGACCAGGAGTCGTTGGACCAAACATATCAGGTAATATACATGTTTTGCATGGAACATAGTCAAGTTAGCTACCTAGCTAGTAGCGAGCATGTTAGTTAGCATTATATTACATTACTTAGCCTTGTCATTTGTATTAGCCTTAACACGAAGTAAACCGAAATGTTAAACAGTAAGAGTAGTCATGATGGTAAGTATTTTGTGAAACATTTGAAGAGGAGCCTATCGCCCCCTCCACCAGGTGCTAAGGGGGCGGGAGGTAGGCTAACGCCACATTAGTATCAGCGATCTTTTCTACTTAATGCTATCTGCACAAATGGTTAACATTGACCATTAAAAGATCAGGCAGTTCAGGGAGAGTCGAAGGAAGGAAGGCAGGCAGCTTTGCATGACATTCTTCTGGACGTGTTTCATTGTGATGATAGTGAGAGTGAGTCAATCTGTTTGTTGGAAAGACAGTAGTTGAGTGATTACTGAGAGAAAATTATTAAAAGAGATAATTATTCAGTGTTGTTACTTTAAAGTGTTGTTACTGACCTTTTTCTCTTTTATTTTCTTTACCTCACCTGTAACTGCTGAGACCCTGAGGAACAAGCACACTGGACTGACCTGCTCTGGCAACCTGATTTCCACTGTACGTAATAGTATTTGGTTATGGTATATTATTTATATACATCAAAGGCACAATGCACCCCCCAGAGACACACGTATTGAGTGTGATATTTTGCATTGCTCATGTGAAATCATCTTTACTAGAAAACTGTAGGAGCGGCAACTTGTTTTGAAATTGAATTTTTAATATCCGATAATAAAGTAATCTGTTTTCTTTATTCTTCTCTCTTCCCAGCTCCATCCATCACCATTCTCTGTTCCTGCAGGTCCTGCTTGCTAATCAATATTCATATTTTTTTACACAATTACAAATAAAGTCAATGTATTGTATGACATGAAGTTGTGCTTCATTCTGAGTCAATAATAAATTCATTCTGCCTTCAGCTGCAAAATGATTGTGGACTGCACTGACATCCATGTAGCTGCCCCCCAGTAAGATGAACCAAGCAAAGTTGACATACTCAACATACAGCTGTACTCTTAAGTTTACATGAAGAATTTGTGAAATATTGGTAATAACAGGTTTAAATGATTATTAGTAATTAATTATATAATTTTCTCATCGTAGATGAGCAGACAGGGAGCAGATGAGAAAAGCAGAATATGCAGCTGCCATTTTCCAAATGGAAAAGAGAAAGGGCCAAGTGTATTTGAGTGGACAAAAGAGAAATCCCAAATACGAAAAATAAAATTATACAATTTACAGATATGTATACAAATAAATATATATCCTATATACACCATGTATAATGATGGTGTATGATGTAGAAGGAAGTGTGGTAGATAACAAGTAAATATAGAGTTACATACAGATCCATGTTAAAGCAAAAGATGGAATAACTAAGAAGCACGCAGTATAATAATAATTACACGCAACAATTAAATAACTGCTCAGCATCTCCACCACAATCCCAATCTGCTGTGTCCTGTTTTCCTCCCCTCTGCATAACACCCCATCACACATACGAAACACAACGCAGAGTCCGAGGGTGTTAAGAGTATGTTTATTTAAATGTCCTCCTCTCTACTGGCCAACACAGGGAGCATATGCTGGGTGTAGAATTGTTCCAGGAGGAGGAGATTTCCATGCCATGCAGGGTCTTTGGGGATGGGGAGGATGATCGCCTCCATCGTGGTCCACAGCAGCAGAGACTCCGGTCTGTGATGTGCAGCTGTTATATAATATACAATACATTTTTTTGAAAAACATTTGATCAAAAAATAAGGATTTGGTCAGGATCTAGAGTCAGTGTGTAGTTTATTAATTAATCAATGCTCTCTACATTAGGAAAACACATACCAGTGTACCAGAGGGAGTCACACACAGCTGTGCCTAGATAACCAAACAAATTGACAACAGGGATGCAAACTCATCAGGTATGAAAAAGGTGACAAGGATCCGAGCCCCCTGACCCCACAGAATATCGGCTTTAAAATTAGGAATAACAGGATTTTAGCAGTCAGAACAACTAAAGCAGCAGTGTTAATATTAACAGAAACGCCATAGAGTCACATCTAATAGAAATATATAAAAAGCATTTATTTTAATTGTGTAGCAGTCAGTTTATAATTTTGGCAGCACTGTTGAGCATTTTGAAAATGTATTTTCATGCCTCTGTGCAAGGCTTAGTCTTTCTATCTTTATAGCCACTGGTGTAAAGTAACCAAGTTCATAAACTCAACAAGTACTATACTTTGGCACAATTTTGAGATACTTGTACTTTACTTAAGTATTTCAATGTTTTGCTACTTTGTACTTCTACTCCACTACAGTTCAGAGGTAAATGGTGTACTTTTACTCCACTACATGTATGTAATACCTTTAGTTACTTTACAGATGTGGATGAATGATGTGAAATATAATCAAGTGTTAAATCAGACTTTAGTTCCACCTGGAGTAAATCCAAAAGCTACCCTGCCTGCAGTATACAAAGTCATTCAAACTAGCTGCACCTTTACCAGCTTTGATAACACTTTAATGATCAGTCATTATAAAACATATCATATTATCCTGAAATGGACCAATCTGCAAAATGACTACTTTTACTGTCGCTACTTTCACTATATTTTGATAATAATAATTTTCTACTTTTACTTGAGGAACATTTGGAATGCAGGACTTTTACTGTAACAGAGTATTCCTACACTCTGGTACTTCTACTTTTACTCAAGTACAAGAACTGAGTACTTCTACTTTTAATCAATTACAAGATATATACTTATACCACCTCTGTTTATAGCCTATGAAAAAAACGATTAGAAAACGAAGGCTAAAGCTAACGTTAGCAGATAGTGACAATGTATGCTAGTTAGCTAGCTCAACGATAATATTGCGACGGGGAAAAAAAACTTTTCAGTGCATATCACGCTCTGCCGCTCCGACAGGGAGCTCTACTCTGAACACCTGAACGGCCCGTTCTAACAGCTGTTCACCAGCGGTCCAGTCTGTGCCACAGTGACTCCGGACGCACAGTTAATATTAACGAACGCACCGTAGGTAATGTAGCTGCTGAAGCTAGACCATCATAGCCGAGCAGCAGAGGCTTATTATACATCATGAGCAGAGCCGACAGGCAGGAAGACTCGAGCACACAGCTCGCGCTTCATTATAATATATAAAAAAAAGCTCGCGGCCGCACATTAATCCGGGTCCCAGACCCCCTCCCATACCCCAAAAATATTTTTATTGCAGATCTACAGGAATCATAAAAAAGACCTATTTTGGATTCAAAACGGAGAATTTCGCCGAAAGGTGACAAGTTTGCATCCCTGGACAAGATAACCAAAATCCTTGAATCTACACACAGCAAATAAACTCAAATGACACAACGAGATGTAAAAAGGAGATCACACATATAGTCGATATAGAACTGGCCGCTTCAATCTGAAGAGCAACTAAAACAAAACACGGGAGTGTATCTTGTTCTTGTGAACACTAATGTTATCCACAGCATACACAGACACCACAAAGTTCTTAAGGAGAAAACTAGTTGCTAAAACAAAACACGTTAGTGTACCTTGTTAGCTAGCTGACATTAACCTTAGACATTGCACTCATATTACTCACTGAAACCTTGTAAAGCCGGTCCCGCATGCTGGCTCTTACAGAACCGCTCCCTTTCGTGTATGTACAGCTCTCAACATGCCCAGACTTGTAGTGATTTTCACCTCTTTTTATACTTTTTCGCCTCATTCTGAAAGAAACAGGTGAAATGTACTAACGTGACAGCCATCTTTGTGATGGTGACGCGTATTGTGCGAGACCAGAGACCTGTAGTTCACTGAGCGGTTTCACACAAAAAAAATTGTAACTTCACAGTTTTACGACACATTTTTATTTTTTTGACTTGCAAAATGTTCTTTTAATTTGACAAACATCATATGTGTCATTCGTGGCACAATTCAAACGGGATCGAAAGATGACTTTTCTCTCTCCATTGACGTCAATGTATAATTTTCCGCTTCCGGGGTCCCATGGGTCGGAAGTAGATGGGCGGGACTTCGCCTCTCTATTATGAACACCAGCTTACCTGAGGGATTGCACATCCAAGAAGTACTGTTCACTATGAGAAGAGGTAACTCTGCCACTGTCCCTGTTTCAGTTATTAACACTACAGCACACAGTGTCACACTAGGCCCCCGAGTTAGCCTCGGACACATTGAGAGTGTGAAGGCTGTGTACCCAGCAGCTACAGAACCAGCGGCACAAGGACAGACACAACCAGGTCCCGACAAAAATGCACAGCAAAACACAGACTACTCAGGTACAAGCTGCCCCACTACTGACTGTGATGAAACCTGGGATCCCCCAGTGACTTTAGATCACTTGACTAGTGACCAGCAAACCTTAGCAAGAGAAGTGTTAAGGGAGGAGTGTAAAGCATTTGCTCGGGATGAAAATTATGTTGGCTCCATACCCTCTCTGCGTGTGCACATCACCCTAAATGACCAGACACCTGTCCAGAAGACTTATATCTGTGTTCCCAAGCCATTACATCAGGAGGTAAAGGAATATTTACAGGACTTGATTAATAAGGGCTGGATCACTAAATCAAGGTCACCCTATTCACCCTATAGTGTGTGTAAGAAAAGAATCAGGGGAACTGAGACTGTGTGTAGACTACCGTGAGCTAAATAGGAAGTCAGTGTCAGATAGACATCCTATTCCTCGCATACAAGATATGTTGGACAGTCTTACTGGGAGTTCATGAATTTCTGTACTTGACCAAGGCAAGGCGTACCACCAAGGCTTTGTAGATGAAGAAAGTCAGCCTCTCACTGCCTTTATCACACCATGGGGCCTGTATCAGTTGGTGAGGATCCCCTTTGGCCTGAGTTCAGCTCCAGCTGAATTTCAAAGAAGTATGGAGGAGTGTTTGTGGGGTTTGCGTGATGATATTTGCCTGCCTTACCTTGATGACAATTTAGTTCACAGCAAGTCCTTCATTGACCACGTTGAGCAGGTAAGAACATTCCTTCGCCGATACCAGCAACATGGAGTGAAGCTCACACAAAAAAAAATGTGAACTGTTTAAATCCAAAGTTAGGTTCTTGGGCAGGATAGTGTCAAAAGAGGGGCATAGCATAGACCCGGCAGAGGTGGCTCCAGTGCAGGCCCTGAAGGAAAGACGCCCTAACACAGTGGGACAAGTGAGACAGATTTTAGGTTTCCTGTCCTACTACAGGACATACATACAAAACTTCTCTGTCATAGCAAAGCCCCTGTATGAACTGTTGGCAGCCCAATCCCCTGTTCCTGCTTCACCACAAAACCAAAATGTGGCTAAAAAGGGAAAAGTAAAGAAAACAAAACACGGGCAGTTGACCTCATCATCACCAGTCACATGGACTGAAAAGCATCATCAGGTTCCAGCGGACAAACTCTCTAACCCTCCAATCCTAGGCTTCCCAGACCTGAATGAACCGTTTGTTTTGCACACTGATGCTTCACAGGCAGGACTTGGTGCAGTGCTGTACCAACGCAGTCATGGCAAGCTGAAGGTGATCGCTTATGGATCCAGAACGCTCACCCCTCCAGAGAGAAACTACAACCTGCACTCTGGTAAGCTGGAGTTTCTCGCACTGAAGTGGGCCATCTGCGAGCGTTTCAGAGACTATCTTTTTCATGCTCCCTCTTTTGTGGTATATACTGATAATAATCCACTGACAGATATACTGACAACAGCAAAGTTAAATGCCGTGGGACAAAGATGGGTAGCGGAGTTGGCAGATTTTAATTTCAAAATCAAGTAGAGACCAGGCAAAGCAAATGCAGATGCAGACGGCTTACCCAGAATGCCACTTGATTTTGAAAGTTATGTGAACCAATACACACAGGTTGTTTGCCAGGAAGAAGTAAGTGCAACAGGGCAGGGCATTTTGGTGCATCAGGAAGAGAACAGCCCATTCCTACACTCAGTCTCTTGTAATGCTCTACAAACACAGATAGACATAGAGAATATGCTCAGTGCCATACAGCCATTCTCCAGGGAAGAAATAAAGACAGCACAGCATCAAGATCAGGTGATGGGCCAAATGTATGGACACAAAGAGAAAAACAAGCGACCCACTGTACAACAACTGAAACACGAGGGCCCAGAATTTAAAGCTCTAGTCAGAGAGTGGAGTAGGCTTGAGATCAGAGAAGATGGAACTATGCACCGCAAAACTCACACAAAAAGTCAGCTTTTGCTCCCAGATGTATACCGTCCACTTGTTCCGAAGGAGCTCCACAACGAAATGGGACACTTGGGAACAGAAAGGACAGTAAACTTGATAAGAGAACGTTTATTTTGGCCCAAAATGCAAGGAGACATAGAACATTTTGTGACAAACGTGTGTAAGTGTCTAAAGAAGAGAAAACCTAACAGACACGCACTCGCACCTATGATGAGTATCAAAACCACTCACCCATTCCAGCTGGTCTCTGTAGATTTTCTACATTTGGAAGAATGTAGGGGGGGTTATGAATATGTACTTGTCATAATGGACCATTACACTCGGTTCGCACAAGCATATGCAACTACCAACAAATCAGCCAAGACTGTTGCAGACAAACTGTTTAATGATTTCTGTCTCAAGTTTGGTTTCCCAGAAAGACTGCATCATGATTTGGGGAGGGAATTTGAGAACAAGCTGCTTCACCACCTGAAAACACTGTCAGGCATTCGGGGGTCTCACACTACTCCTTATAATCCCCAAGGAAATGGACAGACAGAGAGATTTAACAGGACGTTGCTGTCAATGCTGAGAACACTTACTGAAGAACAGAAACATGACTGGAAAAATCACCTCACTAAAGTCGTACATGCCTACAACTGCACAGCTAATGAAGCCACCGGCTATTCTCCATTCTTTCTCCTATTTGGTAGGCCACCCCGACTGCCTGTTGACCTGCTGTTTGGAATTGAAAATCAGGACTGCACAGGCTCCTATCAGGACTATGTGAAGAAGTGGCAAAAGAGGATGACTGAGGCTTATAAATGGACTGTAAATGGTAAATGGACTGTACTTATATAGCGCTTTATCCAGTCTTTAAGACCCCTCAAAGCGCTTTACATACTGCATGTCGTTCACCCATTCACACCCATTCATACAGAGCAGTGTATGTTACTCTAGGAACTAACATGCATACACATTCACACACCGCTGGCCATGCCATCGGGAGCAACTCAGGGTTAAGTGTCTTGCCCAAGGATACATCGACATGTTGACTGCATGGGCTGGGATCGAACCCACAACCTTCTGGTTGAAAGACGACCACACTCCCTCACAGCCACAGTCGCCCCAGGCTTATGACATCGCCTCCAGAAATGCTTCCAAGTCAGCTGATAGGGAGAAAAAACAGTATGACAAGAAGGTGTATGGCCCCACACTGCAGGTTGGCAGTCGTGTCCTGGTGAGAAATGTGGGTGAGAGAGGAGGACCAGGTAAAATCCGCTCCTACTGGGAAGACAACATTTATGTTGTCAAAAGTCAGAAAGGTGACATCAGTCCAGTGTTTGAGGTAGTGCCTGAAAGTGGTGGAGGCAGGACAAGGATCCTCCACAGGAATCTACTTTTACCATGTAACTTCCTCCCAGCCACAGATGACAGATATCAGGCTACCATCCCAACTCGAACAAAGAAAAGAAACAATTACACAAACAGACACACATCTGTGACCAAGTACACACAACAAACAAATGTTGATGAGGAATCAGATGATGACTTTAATGATGTAACATTCACCTGGCCTTCAGCGGAACACCAAAGGATGCCTGCGCTTAACCCCTCTGCTCAGAAGTTCCATCCTCAAGAGGGAAAGATGATCTCAGGAACGAGGGAGCCACTGCAAAGCAGGGAGGAGGAACAAGAGGAGCAGGTTCAAACAGTGACATCTGACGAAGGTGAGGAGGATGTTGTGACAACAGCTACAGAGAGCTCAGAGGAGGAAACAGTGGAAGAATTGGAGCAGAGGACAATGTATCCAAGACGACAAAGAAAGCAACCACAGACTCTGACTTATGACAAACTTGGCCAGCCTAGTTTCGCAGAGAACCATTTCCACCAAAGAGATAGCTTTAAATGGCTACTGGCGGCCCTGGTAATGGACTTGGAAATAAATAAGAAAAAAAAAAAAAGTAAATGACACTCCTTGCCTCTTTGCAAGTATACCTAAAGTGCCTTGTGTTAATGTGATTGTTGGCTGAAATTTGTGTTGTGTGGATTGGGTTCCAGAATTGATTTAGAAAGGAAAATGATGACCCTTTCAACAGTTTGAACTCATGGTTTTGTAATATGCATTAAAGATGCAAATGTTTGGGTTTTAAAAAAAATAAAAACTGATCAAATCAGTAGTATTCACAACTGCAGTGAACAGCAGCTTGTGCATTTCATTAAGAAGTAGTGTTTTATTCAAAATGGCCCATTCTCTTGTGTTACTACCCATGTAGTTGTTTAAGATTAGTAGGTGTAAAGGAAAATGTCGAGATGACATTTTGTAAGTGGGGGAGAGTGTGACGATATAGTTCACGATATATTATGTTTATTTGTCTAGTGTCTTTGTGCCAACTATGTATGAATGTTTGCATGTTATGTTTACTGTTGAAGCAGGGTTAGTTGGTGCATGTAGTTGCCTGTTTTCGCCACAAGGCTCCGCCTGTGGGCGTGAAGGTGAGGAAGAGCGTTTCTTCCTCGGTGGTTGAGAGAACTGTGACGGAGTTTTTGGTTCACAATAAAGTTGCCACGAGTGAGAAAAGACAAGTGATGTCCGCTTGAGTCCTTGAGTGCAACACCAGTACACAATAGGAATAACTTTAACAAATTTCAGTGACAATATTAAACCAAGAGTAGGCTTCTACCCGCAAGCAGAGTCATAAAGATATAAGAGTTAGGACACTCCCATAGACCTCCGTTGTAAAAAATGGCGGTGCCTACTTCCGGGGTATGGACATCGAAATAGTTCCAAATATTGTCATTTGGGTGTTGGACCTCATTCACTTACATTACGGCGCGTTGATTAGTTCCAGAGGTAAGTTGCTGAAATATTGAACTCTTTTGAATTGTCAACTGTCTATATTGTCTCAGAGGCCCTTTATGATGCTTATACTGGTCTTCATTTGTATATGCACAGCGTAATTATCTATATTTTATCTTGGTTGTTACAACCAATTTTGCTAGCATTGCCTGCTAGTTAGCTAGCGCGACTTCGTCAGCTTTGAAGGTAAGACGTCAGTAATGAATCGCTAGCAGCTTATATCAATGATGCTGGGTAACTAACAAGCAGGATTTAGATTGATTAAGTTTTTTTTTGTTATTTTGGCTTTTATCTGCCGATCCTGACCGTGTCAGCCATCCTTAGTCGGCTTTTTCTGTATGATATGACTTAACTGCTTGCACTAGTAGAAATGAGGTGGCGTTTGTGATAAATATTTCATTTAATATTTGATTGAATTTTGGGATATACTAACATTTCATTATGTGACATGTTGACTGTACTTAGTTTTTTTTTGTACTGTTCCGTGTTAACTCATCTGGACTGTACAACTAGCCTAGCGCTACTTTTTAATGCTTGAGGGCATGCTAGGATAGATTCCTTTGTATTGTAATATACACACTAGTTTAATGATTGTTCTTCAAAGGTATTATTCAGTCTTAAAAAAATAATAGCCTACTGAACAGGCTACTCTACAGCAGTGAATGAAGGATGAGCCTAAAACATGGTCATGCATCCAAAATGTTTATTTTTAACAAAATAAACACTTAAAAAAAATAATAAGCACTTTTTTTTATTCAGCCTCATGTCAGCCATGGCTGTTGCTGCTGCTGCTGGAGGGTGCTGCTAATGGAGGAGGGTGCTGCTGCTGAAGGAGGCTGGTGCTGGCAACGGCTGCAGGTGATGACTGCTGAAAGAAGAGGAGGCTGGAGGCTGCTGACGGTGGACTGGGAATGGAGATGCCAAGTACATCGATGGCAACGAGTAAGGTGTTTGGCAGTGGCCTAGATGTTATGACCTTCGGTGCAGAGGTCTGTTGGGTCTTCTTTGCCTTCTTACTCTGACTCTTGCTGCCAAGATACCCTTTATGTTTATCCTTCCTTTCAGCCCTGATGCACTTTGATGCAATCCTTAACCTCAGCCTGATGTATGTTGAAAGGATCTTTTTCTTCAGGTCATGGCATGAGGGAAGGTTGCTGTCCAGCAACATGGCTTCTTGTTCCAGCTGTGACACTGCATTTGAGGACTCCATGAGGGAATCGTCGTCTTCACACGGAACAGCTGCTCCACGTTCTGAACAAGGGTGAAAACCTCATCAGATGGACGGTAAAGTGCACCCCTTTTAAATTATTTTAATACCAGCAGACCAGCTCTCTCATTTTCACCATCACTGACATTTTTCACTATAGGGCACACTGGCATCTGTCACAAAGTGAGAAGCTGATGACCCTTTTCACGATGTATCCTGCAAGGTGGTAGAGCACACAGGACTCGGTTTTAGTGATGTCAGGTGGTGTTGTCAGGTCTACCAGCTGCTCCACTCTCAGAACGTCAGGAGGACTGCAGCTGCTGTTCTGCGTGTCCAGGAAGTCTGCCAAGTGGTCTGATCCATCCTCCACGTAACTGCCAGTACACACTGGCGATAGGAACTGGCCCACGGTGACAGCGCGCAGTGCATATTGGAACTCTACAGGTGTTGGGACAGAGTTCCTCAGACGAATGGACGAAAATGTGTTTTCCAGGCAGTCTTGAGTGAAGCGGCTTGTGAGAACAAATTTGTGCCCTTGTCTCAACAGGTCATGCTGGACCTCCAGGATTGTTGTTGTGGCCATCACCAGTCCTGTCTGGACTGGTTTCCAGCTGCCTTTGGGACCGATCTTCAGGCCTCGAAACAGATGGGTTTTTTTTGTAAATAGTTGCTTACCCTCACCCTTTTTTGTAAATAGTATTGCTTTTTTATAAATAGTTGCTTTTTTGTAAATAGTTGTTTGTAAATATGTGTAAAATGCCCCCCCACACAATTGTTGTTCGCACAATTATGCTTCTGTTTTTCACTTTTTGGTGTCCATTGTTCAGCCACTGTATTGGTGAGCAACAATTTGTTTTGGCCAAAATGTGT
Organism: Notothenia rossii; assembly: GCF_949606895.1. Taxonomy (NCBI): domain Eukaryota; kingdom Metazoa; phylum Chordata; class Actinopteri; order Perciformes; family Nototheniidae; genus Notothenia; species Notothenia rossii. The sequence continues at coordinate 100,245 of NW_027639489.1, read as the reverse complement.
TATTCACACTCCTGACTCCAGTTTGATGTGCTTCATTCTCCTCTGAGTGGTCCTGATCTCAGGCAGAGATCATGGCTTGGAAGGTTTTATATCCTGTAGTGGTTTTGAACCATGGTTCAACAGGATTTTCTGTATATAGCTTTAATATTTATCATAGTAATCATTTTCAGTCTCCCACTCTGTCTCAATTTAATTTATCGTTTCTTTGCCCCACCATATGTTTTGTTGTCCAAGGGCACTAATTTGGTCTGTGTTGAAGATTGTTTTACACTTTAGATTAAACAAATTGTGTTTTTTGGCTGAATTAATCTTTTTCTGTTTAACCCTAACCCTCTTTGTTCTCCTTCTCATTCATTTTACTTTGTTTTGTTCTAACACACATCACTTTTTCCATATACTGTTCTTAATACTTGTTCACACATTTGTTCGTCCCTTTTACTTTGTTCTTCCTGTTGTTCTTGGTCAAACACATATATCAATTGTTCATCCACTGTTGTGGTAAAATGATATTCATAGTCTTAACATGATCATGCTACCCATACTAACATGAACACAAGCATTTCCCTCCAAAAATGTAAAACGTATCTAAGTAATAGGCTACCAAGCTTTCCGTTGTCACCCTGCCTCTCCAAATGCAAAACTGTCAATAAAAAGTATGCAATAATGCAATTACAGCTGAAAAAGTACTTGGGTGTGCGTGTTTTTTTATATATATATTTACCATTCAATAACGCAATCGCTGCTGTCTGTCTGTGACAGTCGCAGTTTGATCTCAGTGTGTCTTATAAACTGTAGGGGCAGGGGAAAAGGTTAAGACATGTAGTTTAGAATGAAATGAAAAATCTATGATGCATGTGTATTATCCTCGCAACTACAGTCATTAAATGTCCACTTTTGTGTAAGGTTTGAGGGTGTGGTTCTGCAAGCCTCATTTGCAGATTCACCTGTCGCGCCCAGAGGCTTTTTAGTGGGCGCGTCACCGGGATGCCAGGGGTGGTTCCAGGGTGGTTCTCACGGGAGGAGGAAGTGTATGTGTGGTGAATGCGGGTATTCAGTGGGATATTTAAGTTTCCTCAGCATGTCTATCTATGTTAAAATGCAACGGGGGAAGTAACTGAAAGTAACCGTATGTGGATATTGCATCGACCAACCTCGAAGCACGTCTCCCTGGAGAGGACGCGCACAGTGAGAGAGATTCTCTCCAACACAGGGTGAGATCGCTCCTTTGTGCCACGCCGATCATCGTGTTTTCCTTTTTTGTGGATTATAGCCCGAAAAGGCCTACAAACATTTCTGTTTTTGCCGCCGACGGGCGCAGGAGCAACAGCCTTTTTTTTGTATCAATGAACTACACTATGGCCTGGATTAGGCAGTAAAGACAATTTCAATGTATCGCGAGTGGACTTTGAGGGGGGCAGAAAGTTTGATACAGTGTATTTCGGGTATATTCATTTTAATGTCACCATAATGTCACCATATATCCATGTGTGTGTGTGTTTTATTTGATTTCTCTGTTTTATTCTTTCGTGTGTGGGTACTAAATTGCTACAAACATTGTGGAAGTAGTTAGCTTAAACATGTTTAATTACTCTATATGAAATGGAAGCAGCTTTTCAGGACAGAGAAGATAGAGCTGGGGGAGGAGACATGCTCCATTAGATACAGCATGTGAAAATATCAGGGGAGTCTATATATCTTGAAATATATGTGTGTTTGATTACTTTGTATCACTAATAGCAATATGTGTAACAAGAAGCTGGAAATAAGGGAAGTGAAACTTTGTATTTGGATGTATTCATGATCTTTGTGAGTGAGACTCATTTAAACCCAGAGGGAATATTCTTTAGAAACAGCTCAAGCCTCTGGAATGCTGCAGGATGAAAAGCGTGTGCGTTAAATCTGCTGTGAAGTTTTACTATTTGAAAAGCACTAGTAGGACTGCTTGAGAGCAGAAGTAATGTTTTCCTCGTTATTATTGATATGAAGGTAATTTACATGTATTACGTATATTTAGCCAACTATAACAACTATATCTTAAAACATATTTTAACTTGTGTGTGGTAACCTGAGGGGGGAAGGGGGCCACAGACAGGGAACCATATAGAAGAATGTGTGTGTGCTGGCTGCAAGTTGTAAGATAAGATAAACACAATTATTATTTGCAGCAGGTTCGTGCCGGACACCGAATGTATCTGGTTCGCCTCAAATGTTAGAGACTCTAGTTTTCCGGGTCTCCTGGCTGGCTCGCGCTGATTGGGTACGACAGGCCATCGTGTTGGTCTCTTCCAATGGGTGACCCCTCTGGTGGAAGCATCCACACACCTCCTCCTGTGTTTTTAGTATGAAAGCTTGTGTTTTCTCTAGTTCGCTCTCTTCTTCCTCATGCTGTCCAAGGGGTAAGATCTCTTCCAGCTGGAGGAACCAGAGCCGGAGTACTCTGCATTTTGAAGCTGCTGTTGCGGAGTGCTTCGTGATTGATGTTGTATTATGTATTTTTACCATTAAAACAGATTGTTGTTATAACCTTACCCTGGTTGTTTTGAATTCTTCCTCTGTTAATCTGACCCATTCATAAAGGAACGCGCGGAGCAGAGGCTCTGCTCCAACAACTTTTTGTTGGGTTTTATTTGTTTAGCTCGAAAAACTGTGAATACACTTGAATAACGCAGAAAACCTGTCTTTGTTTATTTTGTTAATGTGTGCATATAGACTTTAGTTAATACATTTCCGTGGGGACTATTTTGTGGGAAGAGCAGATTATCCGTTTATTATTTCTGTTTACCTTTTTATAATATTATTTCATTCAAGAACCCCTTTTGCGTTTAATTAACACAACTATTTTTAGATAGTTGATCGTTACATGTCTGTCCCATAGAAGAACATGACAGCGCAGCGCAACTATACTACGAACGTGACTGCCCTGGCAGTGACATCAACATAGCCTGCTTGTGCTACCACACTTTCCCCTCAAAATATCGTTAAATAACGAAACTTGGAAATAGTGCCAATCCATACAAAGTGTAACCACATCATGTAAATATGAAAAACATCTTTACCACGTGACCGGCTGGCGGCGACATCAAAGAGTGTCGTAACTCTTTCTCTCTAGGGCTCTGAGCTCAACTATAAACACCTGTGCAATGGAACACGATGATGTCATCACTCCAACTGACAGCAGTCAATTCTAACTGTTCATTTCCTACACACACACACACACACACACACACACACACACACACACACACACACACAATCTCTCTCTCTCTCTCTCTCTCTCAATTCAATTCAATTCAATTCAAAAGGTCTTTATTGGCATGAAAGTTAAATTAAACAATGTTGCCAAAGCATCACAATACAAAATAATTAACACCATTAACATACATTTCAAATGTTTACATATTATGGATGATATATATATACAGTGATACAATTACATTTCAATGTGTGTGTGTGTGTGTGTGTGTGTGTGTGTGTGTCTCATTCACTGTCCCTCAGGTTGTGGCATGTGTATACATATTGGGCAGCAAGGTGTGCCTTGTCTCCTTCTCCTAGGAGTACTCTCAGTCTTGAGAGGTCATCAACCTCCTTGAAACCTGGGATTACAGAGTTCAGCTTGTTCCAGTAAATGCTCCTTACTTGGTTGAATGTTTGGCACTTCAGGAGGAAGTGAATCTCTGTCTCAGTCTCACCTGTCGTACAGTGACCACATGTTCTGTTCTCTTTTGGTTGCCAGGATCTTTTGAGTCTTCCTGTTTCGATTGCCAGTTTGTGGTCACTGAGCCTCTACTTGGTTAGGATCTGTCTCTGCTTTCTATCTCTGACAGTAGAGAGATACTCTGCCAGCTCATACTCTCTGTTTAGAGCCAGGTAACATTCTAATCTACTTTGGCTTTTAGTTTCTTCTTCCCAATGTTGTAAATAGTTGTCTTTACATTGTGTTATAATGCGTTTGACTGTGATTGGTGTTTGGAGAGCAGTGTTGTTGAGAGACTGGTCAGAGTGGCTTTGAGAGGGGGCAGCTAGCCTCAGCACCAGCTGACATAGGGGACTCTTCTCTGGGGTTAGCTCTTGGCTTTGGAGGGCTTTGGAGTGGAGGGTGTCTCGGGGGCTGGACCTAAGGTGGTTAAAGAATGTCAGTGCTCTCTTTTGAGTGTTAATGATCAGTGGGTATCTGCCTAATTCTGCTCTACATGCATTTGTTGGTGTTTTTCTCTAAACACGTAAAATGTATCTGCAGAACTCTGCATGTAAAGACTCTGTTGGATGTTTGTCCCAGCAGGTATAGCTCTGGTGAGTGAGTGGACCCCATACTTCACTACCGTATAGTAGGGGTTTCACCAACTAATCGACTAGTCGACTAGTCGATTAGTTGGTGACTACCTTTACCACTAGTCGGCGCTGTAGGCCCTAGTCGACTAGTCGTGGAAAAAAATGGAGGTAAACGAGGTGCTGCAAAATGCTACGAAACACGTCCGACATTCTTATGTATGGCAGCACTTCAACGAAGATGTAACCAACTCCACAGTGAAGTGTCAGTTGTGTACAGCTGTACTGAAGTACAATACAAATGCATCTGCTATGCGCAACCATCTGAAGATGAAACACCCGCTGCCGACAGCTAGCACTAGCAGTAATGCTAGCACCAGTGAGCAACGGACCGGCGTCAGCACTGAACAGAGGCAAACGAACAGCAAGAAAACACGGGTCAACAGTGATGCGGATGATGAGCTACGGGATTACTGCCAGCGGACACCGCATATCCCCACAATGGATAATCCACTGGAGTGGTGGGCAGAAAACGTGCACCGCTTCCCCCGCTTTCGAGGAGCTACCTGGCTATTCCAGCCACAAGCACCCCGAGTGAGAGGGTTTTTTCCCTGGCAGGCAACACTGTCACCCGAAAGCGGTCAAGCCTCCTTCCCTCACATGTCGATGCGTTGGTGTTCAAACCAAAAATATGGAAAGGTGGACGTTATCGTGGAGGACAGCGAATAAAGTGTTGCACAATGCGCTGTTGCGCACTGGATTTACGTGGCATTTATGTAAACAAGAGTTTTTTGCTGTCGATTTTGGTGAGTCCAGTGTTTGTTATTTACTCAGCCATGTAACACAAATTAAAATGCAGTGTTTAATGTTACTGTATGAGTTCCAATAGAAAATACAGTTGTAAACCTCTCTTTGTGTGTCTCTATTATGACGTAACGACTAGTCGACTACTATTTTGAAAAACTAGTCGACTAGTAAA